>NC_134015.1:34091613-34109113 GCF_040712315.1 Castanea sativa | reverse complement strand
GAAGAACACAAAAGAACAGAATAGGATGATAACAGGAAACAAAAGATAAAGGGATAGAAAACTGATTTTAGAACCTGTGCTCTGATACCAAATGATGCGAACCTCAATCGACATGCTTTGAGACCCAACAAAAATATTGGAATATTTAACCCAGGAAAGCTAAAAATCAGATTTATAATAGAAACCTTGACCCAACGTTTATAATCGAAACGCGAACCAAAGGTATAAGTTGACCTTGACCCAATGATTATAAAGAATCACGAACCAAAGGTATAAAGTTTGAACGCCACAAGGAAGAATCCTTGATAAGTTCACAGTTCTTGAAGAACCAAAAGAGAGCAAAGCCTCACATTTTCTGAATTTTATTCAATAATTTTCTTAAAAAACGTTTACAGACTTCAGGGCTTATTTAAGGGCTCCATAAAACCTGACAGACAAGAAAATATATTCTAAAATAACTCCTAATTGATACCTTACCATACCAGGAATCAAGTTTGACCTAAAAAGCATTAAATGTACCTAAAAACAAGGTAAATACCTAAAAAACGTACTAAATAATAAAACCCTAAATAAAAGTTGATTTGGTCTGAAATTAGAAGATCCAAAATAGGAAAAAATCTGTCTTAACTGATATAGAGCTGGAAAGTCAATCAGCCATTAATTCACGCCATAAATCACTCCCAATTAAGCCAGATCAGCCCTAAATAGTTTGAATTAAATTTAATACGCTTTCATCTTCCTTTGGGCCAAGCTTGGAATGTCCTGCGTTAGAATCAACCCAAATCTCTTGAATCAGCCCATTAAGTGCTTCTTTGATCTTCTTGGATCTTGCTCTTGTAATAGGCCCAACTGGAACATGCAATGGATCCTTGAATGCTTGTTGATTCTCATCACTCACGCAAAGACATCTCAATTTTTCTACCTATAGTCTCACCCTTATGATCTTCAACTTGACAAAAATTTAAAATTCTCTTATGTAACTTCCAAGCATCATCAATAAAGTGACATGTGAGACACATATAATTTGAATTTTGTATAGAAGTCCATGTGTCCGTAGTAAGACACGCCTTACAACCCTTCAAGGACTTCCTTAGCTTCTCTCTCTCACTATTATAAATTCCAATCACATCTCTAGCCACAGTTTGACGAGATGGAATATCCTTTAGATGGAGCTTAGGTTGTAAGGTAGTTACATATTTCTTAAACCCATAACCCTCAACACACCTAAAAGGCAACTCATCAATTACAATCATTTCAGCTAGTGCCTTTCTAGAAGCCTCAACAGAAAAAGTTGTTGACACAAGTTTGAACCCTTCATCTCCATCATTTTGGGTTCAAAAGCTAAGGTTTTCTGCCATTTATCTTCTCTATTAGAGTTCTTGGGACAGATTATCACAGGAGCTAACAAACTACTAGTACCACAACTCTTACTATCAGCACGATATGATTTTTTACAATAATTACATACAGCCATAGTGACACCCTCATCTACCTTTATTTTTTCAAAATGATTCCAAGCTAAACTCTTTTTCCTACCATTACCATCTTACTCACTACGCTAGGTGGAACTGGGGCCAACTCACCATCAGTAGCTTTAGCTTGGGTTGCAACAGAAACCTCTTGGGGGGCAGTAGCACCATCAGGTTGGGTGGCGGTGGAACCATAAAGTTGTGTAGTGTTAGAACCATTAGCTTTGATGCTTGAATTCAGATAACAGTATTCTACATAAAACATAAAACACTAACATAAAACAGTATCCTACATAAACTAAATTGAAAACATAATACAGTATCCTACATAGACCTCTAACATAAAATAGTATCCAACTTTAACACAAAACACAAAGGGAAACAAAAATCATACCTTAAAGAAACCAGAGTTGTTGGAGTTTTGAATTTGAAGACTGAAAACCCCACTTGGACAACTTTCAATTCCCGAGTAAAATTAAAATAGGAACAGAATTAATGAAACAAAGAATTAATGAAACAAATAAACAAAGAACAAAAAATGTAAAATGGTTAGGGTTTGAATTTTTTTTAGTTAGTGTTTCAAATTATAAAACTTGGGAGTTTATTTGATTTTTAATAGTATAAATTTTACTAAATAATAAAAACAGAAACATTGAACACATTCACAGCAACTTAAATTACATGCGTCAACTCTAAGTCTCTTAACAAAAAATGAACAAAATCCCAACTTTGAATACAAAAAACAAAGGGAAACAAAAATCTCTATCTATTTGATAATTTAGAGATCTTTCATTCATATTTAGCATTACCCAACATTAACAAAGCAAAGCACTTATGAATTAGTTAAGATTCTCTTCAAAAGAGTTGTTATAATTTGTGCCTGATAGTTTCACACAACACAGATATACTGATAAATAATACATGACTTTTACCAACAAAAAAAAAAAAAAAAAAAATATATATATATATATATATATATATATATATAATACATGGCTTGGTAAAAATTCAGTTTCCGGAAAATTATCAAGCATGCTAGACCCAAATAAAGAATAATTAAACCCCAAAAAAATGAAAATGAAATGAGACCCAGATAACTGATTGAACAAAACACGTAGCAACAACAAAAACCAAAGAAAACCCAGATGATAAAATCAAAGAAAAATTGAAAAAGAAGATTGTTTTTTGTGTACCTCGCAACCAGTGACTTCAGAGAGAGAGGCAAAGTGAGAACTGAGAGTTTGAGAGAGATTAGAGAGAGGAGTGGCTGCTGGTGGTGGTGGCGGCGGCGGCGGCTAGGTGTGAAGAACTGGTAGTAGAGAGAGGCAAAGTGAGAATTGAGAGTTTGAGAGTGTGGTCTGTCCATTGGTGAAGATCAAAGCTTTTAAAGAGTGAAGAATTGAAGATTGAAGACTGATGAAAAGTGAAGAGATTTCGTATGAAATTTGTGAAGGCAGAGAGTGTCTGTGACTGTGTGAGACTTGAGGTTGAGGATTTGGTGAAGAGATTTGAGGATTTGGTGGTGAAGAGATTTGAGAGGATTTGGTGTTTTGAGAGAGAGAGAGAGAGAGAGAGAGAGAGAGAGAGAGAGAGAGAACGTTTGAGTCTGTCTAAGACTGAGAGTGAGAGATATGAGAATGAGATTAGGTGAAGACTGAAGAGAGATTTTAGGTCTGTTGGATTGCAATATGAGTTTAATTTGAATCGTTGATTTGAATTGTTAGGGGATATGAGATTAAAATTTACATATTTCTCTCATGATTTGTAACCGTTGGATTATGAGTGTGGTGTGGTCTATCTTGATTTGTAACCGTTGGATTGTGAGTGTGGTGTGGTTTGTCATGATTTGAAGTCGGTGAGGTGACAAATAGTTTACTTTTAAAATTTTAATTGTGACCGTTGATTTTAACTTGAACCGTTGATTTGAATTGTTAGGGCTGTAGTATACTAGTATGTAGACTTAAAGTGATACTGATATGATGTGATGTCTCTGTGGTTTGTCCAAAAAAATCAGCCGGATGTGTATCATCACTTTGATCAAAAAAAAAAAAAATCATAGCCGTTGATTTGAAGATTTAAACAGCCGGATTTAAAATTGGGAACTTGTGCCCAAAAAGTTGACAGGTTTTGCTCTCCACTACACGTTACCCACTAACCAAAGCTCCTGATTTGACTTTGCTTATATGATGGGAGTGCTTGAGGCTAAGTGGAAATTGGTGGGTTGAGTTAATTTTAACAAATATTTGGTCGGGTCGGGTTATTCGGATTTTTTGTTGTGTAACCCGAGACCCGAACCGAATAATCGGTTCCTATTAAAGCAATATCCGTGACCGACCCATAGAAGCACTCGGATTCACCCGTGGACCTTCGGGTCGGGCGGGTATGGTTGGGTGGGTTGGATATCACGGGTCACTGGACAGCCTTACCACCAATTCTATATTCTCCGCCTCTTCCATGGGCTTGGGCCTCTAACAACTAGATGTGATTTTCCTTGGACGCCATGACCACTTGGTAATATTCCCTAGCTAAAAGCTAGTCTCCACAGATTTCTCCAATCCTTTGGGGGGTTGGAAATTTCACTTTTAGGTAGTATGTAGAAGTTGCGGCCTTGAGGTGATTAAAGGTTGGTCATCCTAGAATCACATTATAAGATGAAGGATAGTTAACAATTCGAAAGTCTACCTCCCTTGTTACCTGGGCTGGGTGAATCCCTACTGTAATCAATAGGGAAATGATGCCTTTTGGATATACGCGATCCCTATTGAAATTGACTAGAGGATACTTGAAAGGCCTGAGGCGTTTTGGATCCAACTTTATCTGTTGGAATGCCGTCATGTACATCACGTTCGCCGAGCTTCTGTTATCTACCAAAACTCTCCTAGTGTTGTGCTCTTAAATGGTTAGCATGATAATGAGGGGGCTGTCATGTGGCTGCCTGACTCCCCTTGCATCCCGTTAAAAAAAAACAATGTCTTCATCTACTATGTGATGATGTTTGGTTATCTGGTGCTTTATATAAACACTATTGACTTGTCTTTGAACTGTCTTTCTCAAAGACCTGTATGATCCCCTGCAGTGATCGTTCTTATTTCTCCTATGTCCTGTTTAGGATGGTCCCACTCATCTTTTTTTTGGGTCGTCAATAGACTTCTCTTCCATCTGGTGGTGGGTTTGGTAATTGTCGACGCTGGGTCGTAAGCGGACGGTGAAACCCCCGCCGAGCCTTCGTTCAACCACCCGCCGTGGCGATGCTCTCACGTGCGCAGGGCCCTTTGGAGGCCCCTCTCTTGGTAATGGTCTTTGCGTGGTTTGCACAGAGCTTTAGGTGCTCTCTCTCTCTCTCTCTCGGAGAAGGAGGGTAGGTGTCTACCTTTGGTGGTGCGGCAGGAGTCTTGGCCAAGTTTTAAGCGATTACCAAAGGTGAGTGAAGTCGCCACCAATCATTGGGTTTTTCTATGGTGTGATTGTTCACCTATTTCTAGTTGATTTTATTACCAATCCTTGGCTAAGAGAAAGGTCATTTTTCCTAATCTAATATGGATGGCAAAACATCTTGATTCTTGAGTTCGGAAGTTTGGTTACGTGTGGAGAAGGTGTTAGGCACCCTACAACGCCTATCCAAGGATAGTCCTTTGTTTTGATAAAACCTTAATTTTCGGAGATTGGTAGTAAAAAAATATGATTTTGGCACTGGCTTTTGGGGCTTTGAGGTTTGGCTTTTGAATAGGTGTGGTCCCAATCTATGCTTTCTTAAGGCATTTGGACGAAGTACTAGATTTCCATGGAAAAAATCTAGCGACTTGTCACCTTACTTTCACGGCAAAAATTAGGCATCGCTTGCCTTAGGTGACATGGACTGACAATCATACTAGAAGAGGCGAGCATGTATATATATACATACATCATGCATAATGCAAGCACATAGAGTAGGAAAGTAAATGCCTACATCCCTAGAGCATGGCCCAAAATATAGATGCAGGAAAGTAAACAGGGGTCGCCATGCTTTAGAGATGAGGATGAATGGTACATAGTATGATATACCTAATACAAACCATCTAGGAGAGAAAGGAAGGAGGAAGAAAGGGGGGGGGGGGTTAAAAGAGTACGTAACCAAATGGGATAAGCTAAACTCCTAAACCTACTGAACACAGTGGCTTGGTTTTACATGCTTGCATCTTTTCCTTGTGCATAGGAGACCGTGCCCTAACTCCAAGCGTCCTCGGTCCATGTGTGTACATGCAAAGGCAAAGACAAGAAACCAGCAAACATACGATGGAAGGGAAAAATGTGCGTAGATAATGCTTCAAGGGTACAAAGCAAACAAGCAAGATAGATGTGGCAAGCATAGCATGTGGCAGTAGACATGAGAAGCAAAGGTAAATAGAGAAGCAAGAAAACAAGAAAGCAAGCAAGTAAACAAACAAACAAGAAAGAAAACAAACAAGCAAAAGCCACACAAAAGGTGGTGTCCACATGGGACAAATGTAGATTTGGATTGGATGTCAATAGCTTCATTGTGTTGAAATATGGACGACACATTAACAAACAAGACTCCTGCATGGACATGTAAGCAAGCGTGTGAAGATGCATAGAAAGCCAATAGTGCCACAACAAGCATAGTAAGCATATCATCGCACGGAGTGGAAAAGGGGAGAGGTATGCACGAAGTAACCCGGCCTCCGGAGATGCCTCCTAAATGGTTACACCCAAACAAGGCCTCATGGGTGTCAGATGTAACCACACAACCACAAACTCACTAAGGGTGTCAAGCGTAGCAAAGCCTAGAACTAGAGAGGCTAACACAAGCATAAAACACATAAGAAATCAAGCATAAACATGAAAATGGGATGATCCAAACCCTTTGATATGGACCAAGGTGTATGGATGAGGACCAAGACCATAAGGTCGAGATTGGATTTGAACCAATAGGCCAAAACACAAGAAAAAAGAGAGATAAAAGTGACAAAAGAGCTACAATAGCACATGGCATGACAAACATAGCCTAGGTCTAGGCACACAAACATGGCATGGAGCGCACAAGAACATGGAAGATGGCATAAAGCATGTAGAGAACATAGATCCAAGCACACAAGCATGTGAAAGCATAGATCGACCTATAGGAATAGGAACATGCATGTAAACATGTAGATCCTAGCACACAAACATGGAAGAGCGTGAATCCAACCATCAAGCATGTGAAGACAAGGATCTAACCCTGTAGTACAAAAACATAGGCATAACACACATGAATCCAAGCAAGGCATAGCCAAAGCATTATACAAGCACATAGATCAAGACAACTAGCACATAGATCGACATGAACAAAGCATTAGAAAACATGGCATAAAACATAAACACGTAGATTGAGACAACTAGCATGTGAATGAGCATAGAAACATGTAGATCTAGCCAAACAACACATGGAAAAGAATGATCTGGGCATAAATACATAGCACAAAGCATAAAACACATAGATCAGGACAAATAACATGTGAGCAAACATAGAAACATGGATCTAAGCTAAGAACATGCTAGAAATAAGATAAAGCAAGAAACACGCTAGAAAAAGCCATAAATCATGTTATTAAGGCAAAAAGAGCTGGAAACATGCTAGAAAAAAGATTTGGAAGGTTAGGGGTGTGGATGGTAGCTAAAAAGCTACATCCACAACCCTAAACCCCAAACCCTAGGTGTACTACCAAGGAAAAGAAGATTGGATGCAAGAACACTACCTTGTATTTTTGGTGAAGAGAGAAGAATCAAGAGACTTTGATTTTTTTTTTATTTTTTGTGTTTATCTTGTGTGTTTTTTGTGTTTGGAAGAGGAAAAAAATGTGTAGAAAAACTAGGTAGAGAGCAAAACTCAGAAAAAAAAAATGATCCTCCCCCCTGTCTGAAGGGCGCCTGGGGCTTTTTATAGCCTCGGAGCAAATTTCGAGCCGAGGGCCGCCGACGGTCTTTCAAGGGCTGCCACCTTGAAACAGCCATGGATTGGGTAGATCTTGACACCCATGGAAATATATTGACTTCCTGTTTCCAAAAAGGTATGGAACTTGAAAATCCAACGGTCAGATCAAAAGTTATGGCTCCTAGAAGTTAAGAGTGCATCGATCGGTGTGTTATCTTGGCTTTCGTGATATCTCAGCCATTCCAACTCCAATTTCGACCCATGAATAGTCGTTGGAATGAGAATTTGATAATCTCCACAATGGCGTTGTTTGAACTTTAGTCAACCTAGGGCTAACTAGGGGCATTTACGTCATTTTGGCTTAACAAGGCACTTTGAGTACTCTGGTGTCTGAACGGGTTACGCCATGTCATTCTGGATGTTCTCGCAGCCCCATGGAGAGAAAATAATATTTTTAGATTTTCAGGGCCCGACACGCAAATCGAGGGTGGACAAAATACAGTATCAACAACTGCCCTTTTTTTATCTGACATCTCGAGTGCAATGAGAGGTGTCAGATAAAGAAGGTGATTTTGAATTTTGTTGCCCCCAAATTTGCGTGTAGGCTATTCAAGGATTGAGATCGAATTTTTCCTGACTCGACCGATCTGCTACAGCTGCTTTTGAAATATTTTCTGGACTTGCCTTTGAGCTCTAGGAGAGGGAAAAGGTTTTTTTTTTTTTTTTTTTTTTTTAAAGTTTGACTAGGTCAACGTTGACTTGGTCATCGCTGACCAGCGGCCTTAAAAGGTGCGCTGGGCAACCAGGCCTCCCCAAGGCCTATAAAAGCCTCATTTTGCTCATTTTTGATCTCATTTCTCACTTTTCTTCGACTTCCCACTTCTAAAAATTTTCTGGAGCGATCTTGAGCTTAGCGGGTCCGTCTTTTCAGCTTCAGTTTGCTGCTTCAATCTTTTCTGCACTTGAAGTCAATGTATATATATATATATATATATATATATATATATATATATATATATATATATATATTTTTTTTTTTTGCAAGATGTTAGTAGCAATGCAACTAGGAAAGCATGCGCTAGCATTCATTTTATTTTTGGAATTTTATGGGCATATATTTTTTTCTTGTCATGATTTATGCTATGCTTTCTTAGGAAAATGCATATGTATATGTATATATGTTTTTTGCCTTTTTGTCCATGCTATATGAGTGTGTAAATATGTGGGAATTTAAATGCTGAAAATAAAATGCGGGATATGGGTAAGGGGACTTACCCGGTAGTTAAAGATAGTGGAAATGTGAGCCTAGGGCGTGGCTGCTAGTTTACTCACTACAAATTGGAGATCTTGCTAACTTTTGAATGACTGTGAGTCCAAGGCGTGGCCATTGGCTTACCCACTGTAGATCGGGAACTTGAAAACTTGACTGAATGTGAGTCTAGGGCACGGCCGCTAGTTTAATCACCATAGGATGTGAGCCCAGGACACGGTCGATGGTTTACCCATTGTAGATCAGGAACTTGAAACTTGACTGAATGTGAGCTCGAGGCGCGGCTGTCAGTTTACCCACTGTAGGATGTAAGTCTAGAGTGCGGTTTCTGGTTTACCAACTGTAGATCAAGAACTTGAAAACTTGAGTGAATGTGAGTCCGAGGTGCTGCCGTCGATTTACCCATTGTAGAATTGATGAGAATTAAGCATTCAAGGATCCATTGCATGTTCCAGTTGGGCTTATTACAAGAGCAAGATCCAAGAAGATCAAAGAAGCACTTAATGGGCTGATTCAAGAGATTTGGGTTGATTCTAACACAGAACATTCCAAGCTTGGCTTAAAAGAAGATGAAAGCATAATAAATTTAATTCAAGTTACTTAGGGCTGATCTGGCTTAATTGGGAGTGATTTATGGCATGAATTAATGGCTGATTGACTTTCCAGCTCTATATCAGTTATGACAGATTTTTTTCCTATTTTGGATCTGCTAATTTCAGACCAAATCAACTTTTATTTAGGGTTTTATTATTTAGTACGTTTTTTAGGTATTTTCCTTGTTTTAAGGTGCATTTAATGCTTTTTAGGTCAAACTTGATTCCTGATATGGTAAGGTATCAATTAAGGGTTATTTTAGAATATATTTTCTTGTCTGTCAAGTTTTGTGGAGTCCTTAAATAGGCCCTTAAGTTTGTAAACGTTTTTCATATAATATTATGGAATAGAAATCAGAAAAGGTGAGGCTTTGCTCTCTTTTGGTTCTTCAAGAACTGTGAACTTATCAAGGATTCTTCCTTGTGGCGTTCAAACTTTATACCTTTGGTTCGTGATTCTTTATAATCATTGGGTCAAAGTCAACTTATATCTTTGGTTCGCGTTTCGATTATAAACGTTGGGTCAGGGTTTCTATCAAAAATCTGAATTTTAGCTTTCTTGGGCAAGTATTCCAATATTTTTGTTGGGTCTCAAAGCGTGTCGATTGAGGTTCGCATCATTTGGTGTTAAATATTCAAATATTTTTGTTGGGTCTCAAAGCGTGTCGATTGAGGTTCGCATCAAGAATGTAAGTCTAGGACATGGTCACTAGCTTACCCATTGTAGTATGTGAGTCCAGAGCGCAACTGCTGGCTTACCCACAGTAGAATGTGAGCTCGGGGCACGACCACCAGCTTACCCACTGTAGATCAGGAACTTGAGAACTTGAGTGAATGTGAGTCCAGGACGCGGTCACTGGTTTATCCACTGTAGATTCGGAACTTGCAAACTTGAGTGAATGTGAGTCCGGGGCGCAGCTGCCAGCTTATGATGCGAACCTCAATCGACACGCTTTGAGACCCAACAAAAATATTGGAATATTTAACCCAAGAAAGCTAAAAATCAGATTTATGATAGAAACCCTGACCCAACGTTTATAATTGAAACACGAACCAAAGGTATAAGTTGACCTTGACCCAAAGATTATAAAGAATCACGAACCAAAGGTATAAAGTTTGAACGCCACAAGGAAGAATCCTTGATAAGTTCACAGTTCTTGAAGAACCAAAAGAGAGCAAAGCCTCACATTTTCTGAATTTTATTCAATAATATTCTAAAAAACGTTTACGGACTTCAGGCCCTATTTAAGGACTCCACAAAACTTGACAGACAAGAAAATATATTCTAAAATAACTCCTAATTGATACCTTACCATATCAGGAATCAAGTTTGACCTAAAAAGCATTAAATGCACCTAAAAACAAGGAAAAATACCTAAAAAACGTACTGAATAATAAAACCCTAAATAAAAGTTGATTTAGTCTGAAATTAGCAGATCCAAAATAGGAAAAAAATCTACCTTAACTGATATAGAGCTGGAAAGTCTATCAGCCATTAATTCATGCCATGAATCACTCCCAATTAAGCCAGATCAGCCCTAAGTAGCTTGAATTAAATTTATTACACTTTCATCATCTTCCTTTGGGCCAAGCTTGGAATGTCCTGCGTTAGAATCAGCCCAAATCTCTTGAATCAGCCCATTAAGTGCTTCTTGGATCTTCTTGGATCTTGCTCTTATAATAGGCCCAACTGGAACATGCAATGGATCCTTGAATGATTGTTGATTCTCATCAGCTTACCTATTGTAGAATGTGAGTCTAGGACATGGTCACTAGCTTACCCACTGTAGGATGTGAGTCTAAAGTGCAGTTGCCAGCTTACTCACTCTAGAATGCAGGTTCGGGGCATGGCCACCGGTTTACCCACTATAGATTAGGAACTTGAGAACTTGAGTGAATGTGAGTCCAAGTCGTGGTCACTGGTTTACCCACTGTAGATCCAGAACTAGCAAACTTGAGTGAATGTGAGTCCAGGGCATGGCTACCAGCTTACCCACTATAGAATGTGAGTCTAGGACGCAGTTACAAGCTTACCCCCTGTAGGATGTGAGTCTAGAGCATAGCCGCTAGCTTACCCACTGTAGAATGTGAGTCCAGGGCATGGCTGCTGGCTTACCCACTATAGATCAGGAACTTGAGAACTTGAGTGAATGTGAGTCCAGGACGCAGTTGCTAGTTTACCCATTGTAGATCCGGAACTTGCAAACTTGAGTGAATGTGAGTCCGAGGTGCGGCCGTTGGTTTACCCACTGTAGAATGTGAGTCTAGGACGTGGTCACTAGCTTACCCATTGTAGGATGTGAGTCCAGAGTGAGGCTGCTAGTTTATTAATTGTAGAATGTGAGTCCGGGGTGTGGCCGCCGGCTTACCCACTGTAGAATGTGAGTCTAGGACGCAGTCACTAGCTTACCCACTATAGGATGTGAATCCAGAGTGAGGTTGTCGGTTTACCGATTGTAGAATGTGAGTTCAGGGCATGGCTGTCGGCTTACCCACTATAGAATGTGAGTCTAGGACATGGTCACTAGCTTACCCATTGTAGGATGTGAGTCTAGGATGTGGTCACTAGCTTACCCACTGTAGGATGTCAGTATAGAGCGTGATTATTGGTTTACCCACTGTAGAATGTGAGTTCGGGGCTGCTGCCGGCTTACCCACTGTAGAATGTGAGTCTAAGACACGGTCACTATCTTACCGAATGTAGGATGTAAGTCTAGAGCGCGGCTACTGATTTACTCACTATAGAATGTGAGTTTGGGGTGCGGCCGCTAGCTTACGCACAGTAGAATGTGAGTCTAGGACGCGATCACTAGCTTACCCATTATAGGATGTAAGTCCAGAGCGCGGCTGCTAGTTTACCCACTGTAAAATGTGAGTTCGAGGCGGCCGCCGGCTTACCTACTGTAGGATATGAGTCCAGAGTGTGGCCACCGGCTTACCCATTGTATAGTGTGAGTCCAGGACGCGGTCGCTAGTTTACCCAATGTAGAATGTTAGTCCGGGGCGTGGCCGCCAGCTTACCCGCTGTAGAATGCTTGTAAGAATTTGCTTGCATGGGCCTGCATAACATGTGTAGGGAAGTGTTAGTTCGTCTGTATTGCCCTTTGTTTCATGGGCTTATCGCTTGTGCTTGAATTTTTGGTTGTTTTGTAGATTATGTCTCAGAGGACGAGATTTATAGGAGATCGGGGGAAGGCCCCCGTCTATGTTGTGTCCTACAAGGACTCTTCTTCTAATGATGAAACCGCTTCGGCTGGCGAGCGGGATGCTCGAGTTTTGCAGAGCCATTTTTATTGCGGGGGTGAGGAGACCAAGCCCATCGGCGGCATTCCTATCGAGACCCGTTCCAGGAGACGGGGTTCAGTTGGGACAGCTAGTGCGTCATCTAAGTCGCGCACCATTTCTAGTGGGGCTTCCTCACGTCGTATGCCGCCTAGAGGGAGAGGGACCTCCGGAGGAGAGATGCGAGCTGAGGATCTCGCTATCAATTTAGACGATCTGTCTGGAAATGAGGTTCACCTGGACTAGGCCCTTGGAGGAGGAGCTTGAGGCCGAGGTTTTCACCATGCCAGGTTGGTGCCAATGCTCATACTAGAGAGGTAGACTATAACATCAGAGACACTCATCTTCAACGAGGGCTGAAGAGGCATCCTTCTGCTCAGGCGTGGAAGGGAAAGGTATGCTGTCTTCCTTTTCTCGTCATTTAGATTCCTGTTATAGGTATGTGCTAATGGATAGCTTTTAATTCTGAATGTAGGGGCCCGACAAGATCCGTGGTTGGGATGCTTGGTCCACTTTTCTTCGACGACTGTCTAATCTTGGGACCTACCTATGCTATGGGGATTTCCTGAGAGAGTAGGGGTTCGAGGACTTTTTGAGGATCCCCCTATACACCATGAGGCATGGGATTAGGGAGGCTTTGGTGCGACGGTTTCATGTCGAGACTAACACTTTTCATCTGGGTTGTGGAGAGTATGCAGTTCTCCCTCTTGATTGGATAGCCATCCTGTGCATTAGATTAGGTGGATATTCGATTTTGACTGATGACATGAGCTTTGAGATGGCCTGTGAGCTCTTGGGCATCCCTCTCCCATTGACTACAGACACAAGAGGATATTTTGGGCCCATCGAGTCACCATAGATTCGCACTGAGTGGTTGCAGGGCAGCATCCCCTGGGGTGTGGCACCTACTAATATTCATCTACAGCTTTTTCATCTTTTTCCTAAGATGAGCTTCATAGCGGGATTTCAGGAGCCTGGAGGGATGTTGGCAGATTCTAACATGGTGGGCATATGAGTACATTCCACTTTGCGACCTCACTTCTTGGATTTGTCCATGACTTTGTACTCTCAAGCATATGCTTGGGCTCTCTGCACGATTACCAGGGTTGTCTTGGTGCAGTCGGTCACTATCTCTACGTCATTGGATTGTGTCACTTGGGGCAAGATGATGCTTCACCCTTATGATGGATCACTGCTGGTGAGGCCGGAGCTTACTATTGCCATGGCTAGTCAAGAGTACGATGCTGGTTTTGGGCCCTGACGAGTTGGGAGTTTTGTTTTAGCTGAGAGGACCTTTCATTGGGTCATGCTAGTCAATGGAGTACCTAGAGATCCACCTCCACTCGGCTTGTCATTTGAGTCCATTATGATGGATGATCCAACTTATGCGACAAGCTCCTTTGATGCGCATGTGGAAACCAGCATGGATTATGTCACTTAGTTTGCAGCGGCCTCTACGGGGCCTACCATAAGATACGTCCTTATGAGCAGGGGCCGAGTGCTAGGAGGCATTGTTCGTGCACAGGCAGCTTCTAGGATGGAGTGGAGAGCACAGGCAGAGACTTTGCAGGTCAGAGTGACAGAGCTTGAGATTGTTGTTGCCGCTAGGGAGGCGTACATGCAGAAGGAGACCGCTTGGGCATTAGCTCGGGAGTGGGAGTGATGAGAATCAACAAGCATTCAAGGATCCATTGCATGTTCCAGTTGGGCCTATTACAAGAGCAAGATCCAAGAAGATCCAAGAAGCACTTAATGGGCTGATTCAAGAGATTTAGGCTGATTCTAACGCAGGACATTCCAAGCTTGGCCCAAAGGAAGACAAAAGTGTAATAAATTTAATTCAAGCTACTTAGGGCTGATCTGGCTTAATTGGGAGTGATTTATGGCATGAATTAATGGCTGATTGACTTTCCAGCTCTATATCAGTTAAGGCAGATTTTTTCCTATTTTGGATCTGCTAATTTCAGACCAAATCAACTTTTATTTATGGTTTTATTATTTAGTACGTTTTTTAGGTATTTTCCTTGTTTTTAGGTGCATTTAATGCTTTTTAGGTCAAACTTGATTCCTGATATGGTAAGGTATCAATTAGGAGTTATTTTAGAATATATTTTCTTGTCTGTCAAGTTTTATGGAGCCCTTAAATAGGCCCTGAAGTCTGTAAACGTTTTTGAAGAATATTATTGAATAAAATTCAGAAAAGGTGAGGCTTTGCTCTCTTTTGGTTCTTCAAGAACTGTGAACTTATCAAGGATTCTTCCTTGTGGCGTTCAAACTTTATACCTTTGGTTCGTGATTCTTTATAATCATTGGGTCAAGGTCAATTTATACCTTTGGTTCGCGTTTCGATTATAAACGTTGGGTCAGGGTTTCTATCATAAATCTGATTTTTAGCTTTCCTGGGTTAAATATTCCAATATTTTTGTTGGGTCTCAAAGCGTGTCGATTGAGGTTCGCATCATTTGGTATCAGAGCACAGGTTCTAAAATCAGTTTTCTATCCCTTTATCTTTTATTTCCTGTTATCATCCTATCCTGTTTCTTTTGTGTTCTTCATTCATCGTTCTTATTTTTTTTTGTTTTTGTTGAAGTGCACTAGGTTAAAATCGTGCACCTAGTTCCCAAAAAAAAAAAAAAAAAACGTGAAAAAAAATAAATCTTAAAGGAAATAGCAAAAAAATAAAAATAAAAATAAAAATTTTGTTTGTAGTTTCAGTTCTCTCAGACCAAAATATTGTTTTCTTTTGATTTGGTATTTCTGTCATATTTTCTTGCCAATGGTATTTGTTTTAACACTACAAGTTGAATTTCTTGATCAAGTTTATTAGTTCATTGCAGAACTGAAAAGGCAAAGCTACGAGTGGAAAAAGGCAAGAGAGTGTGAGACTAATATCGGGAAAAAGCCAATTTAAGAGTGAAACATGAGTGGGAGTGACATAATTTGAGTGCAAACACGTGAGGGAGTGTTGTGAGGAATTATTTCTAACAATTCTCTGTTGTTTCAAAAGTATGTCTTTCAGGTGTGAAACATCAAATAGGGGAGGAGGGGAGGAGTCGTCCATCATTTTGCAGGCTATGCAACAACAATTTGAACGCATGAACGTAGTGTTTAATGAGATTCGGGATCGGATAGATAGGCAAGACACTGTTATTGCTACTTTGCGTGAGGAGCGTCGTCAAAGAGGCCCTAATGCAAGAAGGCAAGAAAGGCGTTCTCACATGAATGATTTTGATGACTACCATGAGGATGAGTTTGAAGATGAAGGAGATCAAGCTTCACTGAACAATAAAGGCAGGTTTGTGCCAAGGAGAGAAAGGCGTGGTAGAGGTTTCCGAAGAGATCCAAGATGGAAAGATGGGACTGACAGGAACCTAGGAAACATAAAAATGAAAATACCCACATTCCAAGGGAAAAATGATCCAGAAGCATACTTGGAGTGGGAGAAGAAGGTGGAGTTAATCTTTGAGTGCCACAACTACTCCGAGGAGAAAAAGGTAAAACTCGCTGTCATTGAGTTTACTGACTATGCTATTATATGGTGGGATCAACTTGTGATGAACTGAAGGAGAAACCATGAGAGACCTATCGAGAGTTGGGAGGAAATGAAGGCAATCATGAGAAGGCGGTTTGTTCCTAGTCACTACTATAGGGACTTGTATCAGAAATTACAGAGTCTTACTCAAGGCTATAGGAGCGTGGATGACTACCACAAGGAGATGAAGATTGCCATGATTCGGGCAAATGTAGAGGAGGATAGAGAAGCTACCATGGCAAGGTTTCTAAATGGGCTGAATCGGGACATTGCCAACGTGGTGGAGTTGCAGCACTACGTGGAGTTGGAGGACATGGTGCACATGGCAATAAAGGTGGAACGACAGCTTAAAAGGAAAGGAACTCGGTCATTTCAAAATCCGGGCTCCTCTACTTCATGGAGGTCAAATGGGAGCAAAGACGAAGGGGCTTTTTTCAAGTCCAAATCCGAACCACAAAAAAGGAGAGATGAAGCTCCCAGTGTCAACAAAGGTAAAAATGAATCCCAGACTCGTAATCGTGATATTAAGTGTTTTCGTTGTTTGGGAGTAGGTCATATTGCTTCACAATGCCCAAATAAGAGGACCATGATCGCACGTATTGATGGAGAGGTGGAAACTGAAAGCGAGGAAGATGATGACCAGATTCCATCACTTGAGGATGCTTGTGATGATGAAGTGGAGTATCCAGTGGAGGGTGAGTCGCTTGTTGCAAGGCGTGCTTTAAGTGCCCAAGTCAAAGAGGATGACATGGAACAACAAAGGGAGAAAATTTTTCACACTAGATGCCACATCAACAACAAGGTATGTAGTATGATTATAGATGGGGGGAGCTGTACTAATGTGGCTAGTACTACTTTAGTTGAAAAAATTGAATTTACCTACCATGAAACACCCTAAACCATATAAGTTGCAGTGGTTGAATGATTGTGGAGAAGTTAAGGTAAATAAGCAAGTACTGGTTTCTTTTTCAATTGGGAGGTACAAGGATGAAGTACTTTGTGATGTTGTTCCAATGCAAGCGGGTCACATTTTATTGGGCAGGCCATGGCAGTTTGACAGGAGAGTCAATCATGATGGGTTTAAGAATAGGTATTCTTTTGTTAAAGATACTAAAACCATTACTCTTGTACCGTTGACTCCGAGACAAGTGTATGAAGATCAAGTGAAACTGAAAAGAGAAAATGACTTGAAAAATTTTGAGATTGAGAATGCAAAAAAAGATGATGAGAAAGAGAGGGAAAGAATAAAAGAGTGTGAACAGAAAAAAGAGAGTGAAACCATAAAAAAGAGTGAAAAGACAGTTGAGGGTGGAAAAAATGAGAGAAAAACAAAAAAACAAGGGAGTTTTTATGCTAAGGCTGAAGGAAAAATTCTGGTTTTGTATCTCATGCAAAACCCACAGCGGAAGCGACGAACTAGGGTCTAATTTCATTCATGATTGATAA
>NC_134015.1:34069113-34086613 GCF_040712315.1 Castanea sativa | reverse complement strand
AGGACTTATATGTATAGCTTTAGGAAATCGCCTTTAAGAGGGCTAATTTATGACTTTAGGAAAAGTTCCTCTGAGAGGGCTGTTGATATGCACGCAAAGCAATACCTCTGATTAGGACTTATATGCGTAATTCTGGATATCACCTTTGAGAGGGCCAATGCAGTATGTATGCATTATTGCATTTTCATCATAGATGGCAGTTTCGAACTGGCTTGTGTCACACTCATTTGTATTGCACCGCGGTTTCACGAGTTTATCCGTGGGTTTCTACAATGGTCGTCCTGCTAGGGGGATAGAGAAAGGAGAGATCGCATGAAATAAACTGCCCCAGTTTAGGGTTTCATGCGATTCTCGACATGAAGGACACATCCTCGGTGGGACGGTCCCATTTTGGCATATTGGACAAGGTAGAAGGAACTGTGCAAAATAAAACTGCCCTAGCATAGGTTTTGTGTGGTTCTTGGCATGAGAGGAAAAAATTCCTAGCAGGACGGACTTGCTCTTATGTGCTGATTAACGCCAAGTAAAGGGAACCACGCAAAATAAAACTGCCCTAATTTAGGGTTTTGCGGGGTTCCAAGCTTGTGGACCAGCTGAAAATGGCCTTGACTCCATAGACCATGCCAGATGCTAGTAATGAATGCAAACATTTTGAACGAAATCTACTTAGACATGCCATGAGGTGGTATGCACTGATTGCTCCTGTTATTGCCCGTGCGGGCTATCAATTGAAAGACAGGTCCCTTGGGGTGACCTCATGGGAAAAAACTCCTTCGATCTTCCAAATAACCTACAAAAGTTGCCAGATGGTTGAAAATGGGTTCTAGTGCCCTTTTGTTGTGAACTTTGATTACTCGGGCTGAACCAACCACTGAACCAGGCGAATTGGGCTTAGAAAAATGAGGTTCAAGATGTCTGGAAGTGCTGAACGAGATGCACAAAGATAAACTACCCCAGTGTAGGATTTGTGTAGTCTCATATGCACAAGAGAGAATTTCTGGCAATTTGGGTTGCAGATGGTCTGACTGCACACTATGGTGAGTGCTAAAATAGAGGAATCTTTGCTCCAAGGTGGTTAAAAAGTTCCAAACAGGTGGGTAGGGGTCAGAATATAGTAGGGTTTGTGTTAGGATTAGTGCCCTTAAATCCTATTGTATGATACTATGTATGATATTATGTATGACAATATGTATGACATTGTGTATGACTTAATATTGTGGTTAATAAAGTTGTTTTATTATTATTTAAAATAATGGTAACATGAATATGAGACATTATCATATAGTCCATGAGATGCATAGTATGTGATTTATGTGAAAAGTCACAGAAGATATAAATCACAAGTTCTTTGTAAATTCAGAATTTTAGTTCGTAGTCAGTGGTGAAATTGGGCATTTCATTTACGAAGACTATAACATATCAACTAAGATGATTTGTCTTGATCATGGAAGTGGAGACTTCTAGTTGATGTGTTAATATGTTTTAAGAGTTAAAACATATTGAATTGGACCACTGTGATATTTATTATTCTCCTAACGACTGTCAAATGAATAATAAATCTCACGACTTCTATTTACGTGAACTCTTAATCCTGAGAGGATAATGGACTTGATCATGAAGTGTAGGTTGCTTTGATATATCGGGAGTGAGATCTAAAGTAATGGTCAAAATCTCAGTATGTTGGGCAATCACATTTAGTGTTGATGGAACATATATTCTCCAGATGGAATTCATAGTCTATGAACGGAGATACAAAATATTCCTTTGAGATAAGTTTAATGGGTTTGTTATTCAGAGAGTTAGGCCTAACCACTTTGGTAAGAAGTTACTAAAGTATATATTTATGAAATTGGATTTCATAAATATATGATGAATAACTTTAAAGGATTAAACCGGGTACTCAAGGATAAGATGTAGTAATTTACAAAGTGGTAGTCTACATTCATGACTTTGTGTTACTACGAATATTTTTATGAAAGGGTTGTATGTATAATAAGGTCTTGGGATATAATTTATTAATAAGGTTTAGAGTGCAATTATATTTATATAGTGGTATTAAATATAATTAATGGTAACTTTGGGCTTGTCAAGAGTTGATAGAAAAGCCTAATGCCCAATTGGAGCTAGTGTCTTATTGGTCCGTTTTGGTCCCACTCCAAGCCACCCATTAAATCCCAATTGGAAAGGACCAATAGGTCAGCCCAATTAGATAATCAGTTAGTTATAAAGGGAGAAACATACAGAATTTTTTATAAGAAAAAAAGAAAAAGAGAGACATCATTGTGAAATGGTGTGTATGTGTGAGTGAAACCACTCGATTATTCTCCCTTGGAAACTGATTAAGAGACCACACTTCTTGGGCGTAAAGTGGAACTGGAGTGAAGATTAAAAGTGTTTCCAAGTACTTCTAATCTTTTGTTTTGAATTTCACCACACCAAGGTACGCTATCTTGTTCTTAACTTCTGAAATTTATATAGTGCATGTTATCAATCATGAATGAAATAGATCCATATTTGTTGCTTCTGCTATGTGTTTTGTATGAGATACAAAACTAGTTTTTCTAACAATTTGTATCAGAGCCAGGTTTTCATATCATGATTGTATAGCATGTGATTGAGTTTTAGAATTTAAGAAAACTGTCATCTTTGTGTAGACATGATTTGATTATCATGGTTTTATGAATTTACATTATTAGCGTTGGAATTTATATGCCATGATTCATATATGAAAAAAGATTGATTTTGTATGTCATAATATGGAATTAATCTATATATGTGATTGTTATCAATCGGTTATTTTCATAAGCCACAATAGTTGTTGAATGATGCTGACAAGATCATGTTAATGGTGCCGTGTCTTTGTAGTTGCTTGGACATGGTTATTGAAGCCATGCAACAAGACAACTATATATATATATATGATTGTGCCGTGTCTTATCGATGCCAAGGATACAATTATTGAAATTCAATAACTGTTATGTGCGTTATAATTGATTGCACCGCTTGGACAATAATTGATTGCACCGCTTGGTCTTTATTGTATGGCTTGCATGTTTTGCATGTTAGACAATTCAATGTTAATAGTTTATACAGATTGGATGCCACATGCATGTGAAGGATGTTATTGCACCGCTTGGCTTGGAATGGGAAGCCTTGATGGCCAACTTGCATGCATTAATATAAAGGATTAAACTTGCATGTATAATCCGTATATAGGTTTACATATAATAATAATATATAATGTAATAATTATATATTACATATATTAATCTGTATATTATATTATATATAATATAATATGAATTTTTAAATGTAATATGGGTTTATATTACATTATATATATATATATATATATATTTATTTATATACGTTAATGCTAGTTTAATGAAATTTATTCCTAATGAGATTAGGATTATGTTTTTCAAGGGTTTCTAGCATTATTATGGTTCTTGATCTTAAAAAACTTTAATTTAAAATATCTAATGGGAGAGAGATACAAGGGTTGGATCTCATGGCCTCCATTGTTGGTTCATAGTAGTGTGAAATATATATTTTGCCTTTGCTTCGAGCTTAGCATTCCATGCGGAGAGTATTTATTTCATGGTCCTACAAGATTGAATTTCCCGGTTTATAGTGGTTTGATGTAACACCTTGTCTTTGCCTTGAGCTTTGCATTTCATGCAGAGTGTGTTTTTATCATGGTACTACAAAATAAGCCTGTTAAAGGGAGAAAATGTGGGTACACATGATTCTAGACAATGGTATACACTAGACTAAGTATTATAATATCCTCTATGCTGAGTTCTTACTATTATTACTTAGAGGCTAAATGTAAAACGGCATATTATTAGTGTTTGATAAGAGTTATCATGATAGCACTAATAATGAGAATAGTTCTCAATCAATCATAGTATTTAATGTTCACTCTATGCTAAGGGATATTGAAAATGGGATTGAGTTGTCGTTGCATATATTATGTTATGGTTTTATTAAGGTTCCATACTATATGTTTATATGCTAAATTGATAATGTCCAGTTTACTTATTATATTCATGTTTATTATTTTTAGATTTGAATATAGCATCATTTAGCCCACTTGTTACTATTCTTAATTAAAACAAACTGACTAGATCCAACTATGTTGACTGGAAAAGAAATTTGGACACTGTTCTTACAGCTGAAGAGCACAAATATGTGCTTACTCAACCATGTCCTAACTTTCCTTCATTAGATGCTCCTTCTGAGGAAAATCAACGATATGATTGTTGACAGAAATCTAATGAAATGGCCAAGTGCTGCATCCTAGTATCTATCTCAAATGTTCTACAGCATAAAATGCAGGATGTAGAACTAGTTTCGGACATTATGCTAAGTCTGAACGAGATGTTTGGTGAGCAAGGCCGTTTTGCAAGGAAGGCCGTTTTGCAAGGCAAGAAACCATAAGGCAAATTTATAATACCAAAATGGTTGAAGGCAATTCAGTGAGAGAGCATTGTCTTACAATGATCTCTAATCTGAATACATTGAAAGTTTTAGGTGCTGATATTGATGGAGAATCCTAAGTGGATATGATACTCCAGTCACTACTAGAATCATTCAAGGAATTCAGACTCAATTATAATATGAACAAAAATATTTATTCATTGTTTGAATTAATGAATGAGTTGGTAGCGGCGGAAGGCATCCTTGGTACTTCTAGTATTGAAGCCAATATAGGTGAAGCTTCTACTTCTCAGCCTAAGTCGAAAGGCAAGGGTAAGAAGAAGAAGAAGAAGAAGGACTTCACTAAGCAAGATGGTAAATAAATTGCCTTAGGAGTTGCCAACAAAGGAAAGAAAGGATATTGGAAGAGAAGTTGTCCAAAATTCAAGGCTGCCAATAATAAGGGTATGATAAGTTCATTCCTCTTTGAAATATGTTTAGTACAAAATCCTACAGATTCCTGGTGTGTGGATTCAGGTTGTACTAATCATATCTGCAATTCTTTGTAGGGGTTCCAGGAGACCAGAAAGTTGAATGAAGGGGAATTATTTCTTACCTTGGCGGATGGGAGTAGGATTCTGGTTGTAGCTGTTGGAGTTGTTAATTTATGCTTTGAGTCTAGGGTTTTAATATTGGAAGACTGTCTTTATGTACCTAATGTTCGTAGGAATTTAATTTCTACAACTTATTTAGGTAAACATGGATATTGTGTTATCCTTAAAGACACTGTTGTAATAAAGAAGGGTAAAATGTTTATCTGTTCTAGCAATATTATAAATGGTCTTTATATATTAACTCCTGATAAGCATGAATTATATAATTTTGAATTAGATAATAACTCTCATGTAAAATCATTAAAGAGAAAGTTTCCTTCTACAAGTGAAGCATATCTTTGACACTTTAAAGGTCATATTAATTCAAATAAAATTCAAAGACTTATCAAATATGGACTCTTAGGGCCTATGGACTTTGATGGTTTTCCAGTTTGCGAATCTTGTTTGGAAGTTAAAATGACCAAACGGCCTTTTAATGCAAAAGGTAGAAGAGCCCAAGATTTGCTAGAACTAGTACATTCAAATGTATGTGGTCCTATGTCAATCCAAGCAAGAGGTGGCTATGAGTATTTTATTACTTTCACTGATGATTACTCTAGATTTGGTTATGTGTACCTAATGAAACGGTAGTCCGAAGCCTTTGAAAAGTTCAAAGAATTTAGGGCTGAAGTTGAAAATCAATTGGGTAAACACATAAAGGAAGTTCGATCTGATCCAGGTGGCAAATACCTTCTTAAGGATTTCAAGGATTACTTGACTGAAAATTAGATTATATCCCAGTTGACTGCACCTGGAACTCCACAACAAAATGGTGTAGTAGAAAGAAGGAATAGGACTCTTTTAGATATGGTTAGATCCATGTTGAGTTATTCAACTCTACCGATTTCCTTTTGGGCATATGCCTTAAGTACTATAATATATCTTCTGAATTTAGTACCTTCGAAGTCTATTCCTAAAACACCTATAAAGTTGTGGAATGGGCGTAAGCCTAGTATGAGACATCTCCATATTTGGGGTTGTCCAGCACATGTGTTAAAAGAAAAGTTTGACAAGTTATAGTCTAAAACAGAAGTGGTATTTTTTGTAGGGTATCCAAAAGGAACTGTTGGAGGTTTATTCTATAGTCAGAAGGATAACAAAGTGTTTGTTATCACAAATGCCAAATTCTTGGAAAATGACTATGTGAATGATTATACTCTTAGAAGTAGAGTTGTATTGACTGAAATGAAAGAACTTGTAGTTGAACAACCAATGGATGAAACTAGGGATGATGTGGTTGTATTAGATACATCACAAGATATTACTCATGAGATATCTAGTACACAGGTGCCTCGTCGTAGTGGGAGAATTGTTCGGCCTCCTATAAGATTTATAGGTTTGGGAGAAACTTATGAAGCTATCCCAGAAGAGGTTAAATCGGATCCCTATACTTATGAAGAGGCAATGAATGATATAGATGCACATCATTGGGTCCAAACTATGAAATCTAAATTGGATTCTATGTATTCCCATCAAGTATGGGATCTTGTAGAGGCGCCTAATGACATTAAACTTGTTGGTTGCAAATGGGTTCACAAGAGGAAGAGAGGGATAGATGGAAAGGTTGAAACCTTTAAAGCAAGACTAGTGGCAAAAGGGTATACACAAAAAGAAGGTATTGATTATGAAGAAATCTTTTCACCAATGACCATGCTTAAATCTATCAGAATTCTCTTATCCATTGCTGCTCATTATGATTATAAGATTTGGCAAATGGATGTCAAGACTGCATTCCTTAATGGCAATCTTGAAGAAGAAATCTATATGATTCAATTAAAAGGTTTCATAGCAAAGAACCAAGAGCATATGGTATGCAAGTTGAAAAGGTCCATCTATGGACTTAAGTAAGCATCTAGGTCATAGAACATCAAATTTGATATAGCAATCAAGTCATTTGGCTTTGAAAAAAATCTTGATGAACCATGTGTGTACAAAAGACATCGAGACAAAGTAGTAACGTTCCTAGTACTTTATGTTGATGATATTCTACTCATTGGAAATGATGTAGGAGTAATGTCATTGGTTAAAGTTTGGTTGTCAAACCAATTTGATATGAAGGACTTGGGTGACGCTAACTTTATTCTAGGGATCAAGCTTTGGCGAGATCGCAGGAATAAGATGTTAGGCTTATCACAAGGTGGATTTATAGATAAGGTTTTAGAATGGTTTAGCATGCAAAACTCCAAGAAAGGATTGCTTCCTTTTAGACATGGAGTTCCTCTGTCTGACGACCAAAGACCTAAGACTCAAGAGGAAGAAAATATGATGAGACAAGTTCCATATGCTTCTGTAGTGGGAAGTCTCATGTATGCCATGCTTTATACTAGACCAGATATTTGTTATTCAGTTGGCATGGTTAGTGATATCAATCAAACCAGGACCAAAACATTGGCAAGCGGTAAAGCATATTCTTAAGTATCTACAGAGAACTAGAAATTATATGCTTGTTTACCATAGTGAGGATTTGATTACTATTGGCTATACAGATTCAGACTTTCAAACAGATCTAGATTTTAGAAAATCAACTTTAGGATGTGTTTTTACCTTGGGAGGTGGAGCTATAACTTGGAGGAGTGTTAAGCAATCTTGTATTGCAGACTCCACCATGGAAGCTGAATATATTACTGCTTGTGAGGCGGCAAAGGAGGTTGTTTGGCTCAAGAAATCCCTTTCTAATCTTGGTGTTCTGAGAATTGAGCAAGTTCCTATTACTTTGTTCTGCGACAATAGTGGAGCAGTTGCACAATCCAAAGATCCAAGGAATCACAAGAAACGAAAGCACATTGAGAGAAAGTACCACATCATCCGAGACATTGTTGCTCGTGGAGATGTAAGTGGAAGCAAAGATTGAAAGTGCAAATAATCTAGTAGATCCCTTTACCAAAGCCTTGCCTCAAAGGACTTTCGAGTCACATTTGGAGGGAATGGGAGTTAGATTAGTGTACAATAGTCTTTAGGGCAAGTGAGAGATTATTAGGATTAGTGCCCTTAAATCCTATTGTATGATGCTATGTATGATATTATGTATGACTTAATATTGTGATTAATAAAGTTATTTTATTTTTATCTAAAATAATGGTAACATGAATATGAGACATTATCATATAGTCCATGAAATGCATAGTATGTGATTTATGTGAAAAGTCATAGAAGATATAAATCACAAGTTCTTTGTAAACTTAGAATTTTAGTTTGTAGTCGGTGATGAAATTGGGCATTTCATTTGCGAAGACTATAACATATCAACTAAGAGGATTTGTCTTAATCATGGAAGTGGAGACTTCTAGTTGATGTGTTGATATGTTTTAAGAGTTAGAACATATTGAACTGGACCGTTGTGAGATTTATTATTCTCCTAACAACTATAAAATGAATAATAAGTCTCACGACTTCTATTTACATAAACTCTTAATCCTAACAGGATAATGGACCTGATCATGAAGTGTAGGTTGCTTTAATATATCAGGAGTGAGATCTAAAGTAACGGTCAAAATCTCAGTATGTTCGACAATCACATTTAGTGTTGATGGAACATATATTCTCAAGATGAAATTCATAGTCTTTTAATGGAGATACGAAATATTCCCTTAAGATAAGTTTAATGAGTTTGTTATTCAGAGAGTTAGGCCTAACCACTTTGGTAAGAAGTTACTAAAGTATATATTTATGAAATTGGATTTCATAAATATATGATGAATAACTTTAAAGGGTAAAACCGGGTACTCAAGGATAAGATGTAGTAATTTACAAAGCAGCAGCCTACATTTATGACTTTGTATTACTATGAATATTTTATGAAGGGGTTGCATGTATAATAAAGTCTTGGGATATAATTTATTAATAAGGTCTAGAGTGAAATTATATTTATATAGTGGTATTAAATATAATTAATGGTAACTTTGGACTCGTTAAGAGTTGACAGAAAAGCCCAAGGCTCATTGGAGCTAGTGTTTTATTGGTCATTTTTGGTCCCACTCCAAGCCACACATTAAAGCCCAATTGGAAAGGCCCAATAGGCCAGCCCAATAAGATAATCAGTTAGTTATAAAGGGAGAAACATACAGAAATTTTTATAAGCAAAAAAGAAAAAGAGAAACATTATTGTGAAATGGTGTGTATGTCTGAGTGAAGCCACTCGATTATTCTCCATTGGAAACTAATTGAGAGACCACACTTCTTGGGCGTAAAGTGGAATTGGAATGAAGATTAAAAGTATTCCCAAGCACTTCTAATATTTTGTTTTGAATTTCACCACACCAAGGTACGCTATCTTGTTCTTAAATTCTGAAATTTACATAGTGCATGTTATCAATTATGAATGAAATAGATCCATGTTTGTTGCATTCGCTGTGTGTTTTGTATAAGATACAAAACCAGTTTTTCCAACAGTTTGTGCTTGGGGGGCTGAAAATTCCTAGCACGTGTCCCAAGGTCCGCAGCCTTGAAAGGCCACCACCTTGGTTCACATGCAAAAAACTTGGGTTTTGGCCTAGTTTCAACTCATTCTAGTTCACGAATTTCTAGGGTCCTCTCCTACCCTTTTCTTCACCCAAAACGAGTAGAAAACACTATTCTTCATCAATTTTCATGTAGATTCTAATTGGATCGTCAGATTTAGCAAGATCCGTTCATGGATGCTCTCGGTGCTCACTCCTACGACACTTTGGTCGAGCTTGAAAGGGAGTTTTTCTATGAGAAGAAGCTTAGGAGATGGTGGAGCTCCTTTTCTTATGGTGACCAAGCATTCCTTTAGCGACTTCTTGGAGATGTGATGCGAACCTCAATCGACACGCTTTGAGACCCAACAAAAATATTGGAATATTTAACCCAGGAAAGCTAAAAATCAGATTTATGATAGAAACCCTGACCCAACGTTTATAATTGAAACGCGAACCAAAGGTATAAGTTGACCTTGACCCAATGATTATAAAGAATCACGAACCAAAGGTATAAAGTTTGAACGCCACAAGGAAGAATCCTTGATAAGTTCACAGTTCTTGAAGAACCAAAAGAGAGCAAAGCCTCACCTTTTCTAAATTTTATTCAATAATATTCTATGAAAAACGTTTACAGACTTAAGGGCCTATTTAAGGACTCCACAAAACTTGACAGACAAGAAAATATATTCTAAAATAACCCTTAATTGATACCTTACCATATCAGGAATCAAGTTTGACCTAAAAAGCATTAAATGCACTTAAAAACAAGGAAAATACCTAAAAAACGTACTAAATAATAAAACCCTAAATAAAAGTTGATTTGGTCTGAAATTAGCAGATCCAAAATAGGAAAAAATTTGCCTTAACTGATACAGAGCTGGAAAGTCAATCAGCCATTAATTCATGCCATAAATCACTCCCAATTAAGTCAGATCAGCCCTAAATAGCTTGAATTAAATTTACTACACTTTCATCTTCCTTTGGGCCAAGCTTGGAATATCCTGCGTTAGAATCGGCCCAAATCTCTTGAATCAGCCCATTAAGTGCTTCTTGGATCTTCTTGGATCTTGCTCTTGTAATAGGCCCAACTGGAACATGCTATGGATCCTTGAATGCTTGTTGATTCTCATCAAGATGTTACTGCCTTTCTCCACACCATACTAGATTGGCACTTGTTGGGGGTCATTGCCTCTTGCTGGGAGCCCGCTCTAACATGTTGACATTGGAGACATTGATCTGGTGCCTACTTTGGAGGAGTATGACTGCTTCCTTTCTCTTCCTACCCTTTCGAGCACCATCTTTGTTCCGCCAGTGCGGCCATTCTACCGCAAGAGGCTCGCTAATTTATTGGGCTTGAAGAGGCTTGATATGGAGGTGCTGACTTGGCATGGCAGAGTGATAGGGGGGAGTATGTCCTTCGACTTCCTATATGACCGGTTTCGTCCATTGGGGTGTCTGGTTGGCTACTAAGATGATCTTGTGGATCTAGAGGAGCGGTGGGCATCCTATAGGTGTCAGGCCCTCCTGGTGGCCTTCTTCAGCACAGTTCTATTTCCTTCAACATCATGATCTATTAGTTTTTCCGTTCTACCTCTGGTGAATGCCCTACCTCATGGTACCTCTTTCATTCCTGCTATACTTTGTGAGACGATTAGGTCCTTGTCTTTGTGTTGGGAGACTGGTAGGGGTAGGCTAGGCTACTGTGTTCATTTGTTACAGTTATGGTACTATAGCCACTTGAGTGTCATTGCAAGGGATCAGCCTGTGGGCTTTGTGATGCGAACCTCAATCGACACGCTTTGAGACCCAACAAAAATATTGGAATATTTAACCCAGGAAAGCTAAAAATCAGATTTATGATAGAAACCCTGACCCAACGTTTATAATTGAAACGCGAGCCAAAGGTATAAGTTGACCTTGACCCAATGATTATAAAGAATCACGAACCAAAGGTATAAAGTTTGAACGCCACAAGGAAGAATCCTTGATAAGTTCACAGTTCTTGAAGAACCAAAAGAGAGCAAAGCCTCACCTTTTCTAAATTTTATTCAATAATTTTCTATGAAAAACGTTTACAGACAAGAAAATATATTCTAAAATAACTCCTAATTGATACCTTACCATATCTAGAATCAAATTTGACCTAAAAAGCATTAAATGCACCTAAAAACAAGGAATTAAATCACCTAAACCTAAATTGTGTCCTACATCAGACCATTCCACTTGAAACAAACTCGTCCTCGAGTTCATCTTTGAAATCTGAAATCTTCTGCTCCAAATAAACAAATACTTCGAATGCTTTAATGCCTTGATCTGGTTGTGAAATTTGAATCCTTCATAAAGTGTAGCAGAAAATTTCTTCTCATCTACTTTCAATTTATTTGCAACATCAATCAATAAAGGGTTGATAGTAAAATTAAAATTTTCTACTCCAAGAAAATCAACATATTGTATAGTCATCTTCAACAAATCAACTGAGACTTGAGGATTGTGAGTTGTGGACTCATCCTTATATTTGACCTCAATTGAATCTTCCACAATGTTCTCAATAATTACCATCTCTTTTTTTTTCAAGTTTTTTTTTTCACTTTTTTTTTTTGTTTGGATGATAACAGGAAACAAAAGATAAAAGGATAGAAAACTGGTTTTAGAACCTGTGCTCTGATACCAAATGATGCGAACCTCAATCAACACGCTTTGAGACCCAACAAAAGTATTGGAATATTTAACCCAGGAAAGCTAAAAATCATATTTATGATAGAAACCCTAACCCAACGTTTATAATTGAAACGCGAACCAAAGGTATAAGTTGACCTTGACCCAATGATTATAAAGAATCACGAACCAAAGGTATAAAGTTTGAACGCCACAAGGAAGAATTCTTGATAAGTTCACAGTTCTTGAAGAACCAAAAGAGAGCAAAGCCTCACCTTTTCTGAATTTTATTCAATAATTTTCTATGAAAAACGTTTACAGACTTAAAGGCCTATTTAAGGGCTCCATAAAACTTGACAGACAAGAAAATATATTCTAAAATAACTCCTAATTTATACCTTACCATATCTAGAATCAAATTTGACCTAAAAAGCATTAAATGCACCTAAACCTAAAATAACGTTTTTACATAAAAATACCAAAAATAATAAATTACAATAATTAAATAGTAAATTGTGTCCTACATCACTTTGTGAGTAGGAATAGAGTCTGGGCTACTATAGCAAGATCTTCCCTTTTCTGGGGGTACTGAGGATTGGCTGAGATACTTATGTAGCCTGAGCCCCTTTGACTAGACTTGGAGAGTTAAGTGGGGTATTACTAGGTGGCAGGGGTAGACCCATTGTGTCGGTTTACTTGGCATCCCTTTGGTTGGTATCTAGGGGTGTACGAGATACTTTCTAGGCATGGCCATGCGGTAGTTTGGGGGTATCCAACATATCCCTTGACTTAGTGATCTTTCTATCATCACTTGTGAGTACGAGCTCCTAGATATTGATGTGGTGTGATAGGGCATACCTCAGATTTTTGGGAGGCACGCGAGTCATGTATTGACTTCCCTCTTTGCTCTAGAGAGGATCAGGAGTGGTTTTCCAGCTGAGTTCAGAGTGTGGTGGGACACTAGGGATCCCAATTTCATGTTTGACTTGTCATTACCAGCCTCATGCCACTCCCAGTTAGTGTTTTGAGGGACTATACCCTGGAGTTCGAGATTAGGGTTGAGTGGGCCCTTATGGGTCTGAAGGAGTGCCTTAGGGAGGCTGTTAGGGATAGAGACTACTGTAGGGAGCTAGCTGTCACTCTCATGGAGGATATTGAGGAGATGATCTCGTGGATCTTACTCAGAGATTTGTTGCCTTGGATCATTCTTGGGATGAGGAGAATGCCGCACTGGAAGCCGACGGGGCCGAGGCTAGTGGCAGGGCCGATGGCTTAGCATTAGAGCTATTGCAGTTGAGGTCCTATATTCATTCCACTTTGAGCATGGAGTATGGGTGAGAGGATGATGAGCCGCAGTTGGCCTTCCTTAGCCTTCAGACTGAGCTGGTTGAGAGGGAGGAGGCTTTAAGAGTTACTACTACAGAGGTAGGCACCTTATAGTCTTTGCTAGAGATTGAGAGACATGGCTCTACTTTTGATTCCCTGGTGGAGAGGGAGCTGGTCCGTCTTCGACATTCACATGGCAGACTCAAGGGGGTTGCCAGAGATTTAGGCTTTGATGCAGCTGGGTTACTTCACACTCATGTTGCTGATGACCCGATTATTCGTACTAGTTTTAGGAGTTTGTGCCAGGCCGTGTCAGGTCGCTCGGCCCATGTTTGACTTGTTGGTGGTCTTCGTAAATTGCTAGGCAATTGCATAAGGCCTTCCTCTTTTTGTTTGAGTTTTTAAAGCATAGTCTAGTCTGTTAGGCATGCTTAGAAACTAAGAGATGGCGGAGTGAGATGTTTATGATGAAATTCATGAGATATATTTATGAGATGAGATTTCATGTTTTAGTATCAGAACGTATGAAAGAAACAGAACGGCACAATACAGGCATGTTAATGAATATGCAGGAAAATGCTTTGAAAATGCAAGATTATACAAATAAGTGATAAATGTAAAATCCATGCATATCAATATCATAATTTTCCAAGGATACATCCTATTCTAGACAAATCTTTACCTTTTCTGATGAGAATCAACAAGCATTCAAGGAACCATTGCATGTTCCAGTTAGGCCTATTACAAGAGCAAGATCCAAGAAGATCAAAGAAGCATTTAATGGGCTGATTCAAGAGATTTGGGCTGATTCTAACGCAAGACATTCCAAGCTTGGCCCAAAGGAAGCTGAAAGCGTAATAAATTTAATTCATGCTATTTAGGGCTGATCTGGCTTAATTGCGAGTGATTTATGGCATGAATTAATGGCTGATTGACTTTTCAGCCCTATATCAGTTAAGGCAGATTTTTTCCTATTTTGGATCTGCTAATTTCAGACCAAATCAACTTTTATTCAGGGTTTTATTATTTAGTACGTTTTTTTAGGTATTTTCCTTGTTTTTAGGTGCATTTAATGCTTTTTAGGTCAAACTTGATTCCTGATATGATAAGGTATCAATTAGGAGTTATTTTAGAATATATTTTCTTGTCTGTCAAGTTTTATGGAGCCCTTAAATAGGCCTGAAGTCTGTAAACGTTTTTGGAAGAATATTATTGAATAAAATTCAGAAAAAGTGAGGCTTTGCTCTCTTTTGGTTCTTCAAGAACTGTGAACTTATCAAGGATTCTTCCTTGTGGCGTTCAAACTTTATACCTTTGGTTCGTGATTCTTTATAATCATTGGGTCAAGGTCAACTTATACCTTTGGTTCGCGTTTCGATTATAAACGTTGGGTCAGGGTTTCTATCATAAATCTGATTTTTTGCTTTCCTGGGTTAAATATTCCAATATTTTTGTTGGGTCTCAAAGCGTGTCGATTGAGGTTCGCATCATTTGGTATCAGAGCACAAGTTCTAAAATCAGTTTCCTATCCCTTTATCTTTTGTTTCCTGTTATCATCCTTTCTTATTTCTTTTGTGTTCTTCATTCATCGTTCTTATTTTTTCTTTGTTTTTGTTGAAGTGCACTAGGTTAAAATTGTGTACCCAGCTCCAAAAAAAAAAAAAAAAAAACGTGAAAAAAAAGACATCTGAAAGGAAATAGCAAAAAAAAAAAAAAAATTGTTTGTAGTTTCAGTTTTCTCAGACCAAAATATTGTTTTCTTTTGTCTTCTTCCTTTGATTTGGTATTTCTGTCATATTTTCTTGCCATTGGTATTTCTTTTAACACTACAAGCTGAATTTCTTGATCAAGTTTATTAGTTCATTGCAGAACTGAAAAGGCGAAGCTACGAGTGGAAAAAGGCAAGAGAGTGTGAGGCTAATATCGGGAAAAAGCCAATTTAAGAGTGAAACACGAGTGGGAGTGACATAATTTGAGTGCAAACACGTTAGGGAGTGTTGTGAGGAATTATTTCTAACAATTCTTGTTGTTTCAAAAGTATGTCTTTCAGGTGTGAAACATCAAATAGGGAAGGAGGGGAGGAGTCGTCCATCATTTTGCAGGCTATGCAACAATAATTTGAACGCATGAACGTGGTGTTTAATGAGATTCGGGATCAGATAGATATGCAAGACACTGTTATTGCTACTTTGCGTGAGGAGCGTCGTCAAAGAGGCCCTAATGCAAGAAGGCAAGAAAGGCGTTCTCACATGAATGATTCTGATGACTACCCCGAGGATGAGTTTGAAGATGAAGGAGATCAAGCTTCACTGAACAATCAAGGCAGGTTTGTGCCAATGAGAGAAAGGCATGGTAGAGGTTTCCGAAGAGATCCAAGATGGCAAGATGGGACTGACAAGAACCTAGGAAACATAAAAATGAAAATACCCACATTCCAAGGGAAAAATGATCCAGAAGCATACTTGGAGTGGGAGAAGAAGGTGGAGTTAATCTTTGAGTGCCACAACTACTCCGAGGAGAAAAAGGTAAAACTCGCTGTCATTGAGTTTACTGACTATGCTATTATATGGTGGGATCAACTTGTGATGAACAGAAGGAGAAACCATGAGAGACCTATTGAGAGTTGGGAGGAAATGAAGGCAATCATAAGGAGGCGGTTTGTTCCTAGTCACTACTATAGGGACTTGTATCAGAAATTACAGAGTCTTACTCAAGGCTATAGGAGCGTGGATGACTACCACAAGGAGATGGAGATTGCCATGATTCGGGCAAATGTAGAGGAGGATAGAGAAGCTACCATGGCAAGGTTTTTGAATGGGCTGAATCGTGAAATTGCCAACGTGGTGGAGTTGCAGCACTACGTGGAGTTGGAGGACATGGTGCATATGGCAATAAAGGTGGAACGACAGCTTAAAAGGAAAGGAACTCGGTCATTTCAAAATTCGGGCTCCTCTACTTCATGGAGGTCAAATGGGAGGAAAGACGAAGGGGCTGTTTTCAAGTCCAAATCCGAACCACAAAAAAGGAGAGATGAAGCTCCCAGTGTCAACAAAGGTAAAAATGAATCACAGACTCGTAATCGTGATATTAAGTGTTTTCGTTGTTTGGGAGTAGGTCATATTGCTTCACAATGCCCAAATAAGAGGACCATGATCGCACGTATTGATGGAGAGGTGGAAACTGAAAGCGAGGAAGATGATGACCAGATTCCATCACTTGAGGATGCTTGTGATGATGAAGTGGAGTATCTAGTGGAGGGTGAGTCGCTTGTTGCAAGGCGTGCTTTAAGTGTTCAAGTCAAAGAGGATGACATGGAACAACAAAGGGAGAACATTTTTCACACTAGATGCCACGTCAACAACAAGGTATGTAGTATGATTATAGATGGGGGGAGCTGTACTAATGTGGCTAGCACTACTTTAGTCGAAAAATGGAATTTACCAACCTTGAAACACCCTAGACCATATAAGTTGCAGTGGTTGAATGATTGTGGAGAAGTTAAGGTAAATAAGCAAGTACTGGTTTCTTTTTCAATTGGGAGGTACAAGGATGAAGTACTTTGTGATGTTGTTCCAATGCAAGCAGGTCACATTTTATTGGATAGGCCATGGCAGTTTGACAGGAGAGTCAATCATGATGGGTTCAAGAATAGGTATTCTTTTGTTAAAGATAATAAAACAATTACTCTTGTACCGTTGACTCCGAGACAAGTGTATGAAGATCAAGTGAAACTGAAAAGAGAAAATGACTTGAAAAATAGTGAGATTGAGAATGCAAAAAAAGAGGATGAGAAAGAGAGTGAACAGAAAAAAAAGAGTGAAACTATAAAAAAGAGTGAAAAGACTGTTGAGGGTGAAAAAAATGAGAGAAAAACAAAAAAACAAAGGAGTTTTTATGCTAAGGCGAGTGATGTCAAGAGTGCTTTTTATACAAAACAGCCTATATTTGTACTCTTGTACAAAGAGGTGTGTTTTAATACTAACGAACTTGACGAATCTTTGCCTA
>NC_134015.1:34044113-34064113 GCF_040712315.1 Castanea sativa | reverse complement strand
ATCTCTCGTTCTCCTAAGATACTTGAGAATATGCTTTACGGCTTGCCAATGTTTTGGTCCTGGGTTTGATTGATATCGGCTGACCATGCCAACTGAATAACAGATATCTGGTCTAGTACAAAGCATGGCATACATGAGACTTCCCACTGCAGAAGTAAAAGGAACTTGTCTCATCATATTTTCTTGCTCTTGAGTCTTAGGCCTTTGGTCATCAGACAGAGGAACTCCATGTCTAAAAGGAAGTAATCATTTCTTGGAGTTTTGCATGCTAAACCATTCTAAAACCTTATCTATATATCCAGCTTGTGATAAACCTAACATCTTATTCTTGCGATCTCGCCATAGCTTGATCACTAGAATAAACTTAGCCTCACCCAAGTCCTTCATATCAAATTGGCTTGACAACCAAACTTTAACCGATGACATTACCCCTACATCATTTCTAATGAGTAGAATATCATCAACATAAAGCACTAGGAACATTACTACTTTGTCTCGATGTCTTTTGTACACACATAGTTCATCAAGATTTTGTTCAAAATCAAATGACTTGATTTCTTGATCAAATTTGATGTTCCATGACCTAGATGCTTGCTTAAGTCCATAAATGGACCTTTTCAACTTGCATACCATATGTTCTTGGTTCTTTGCTATAAATCATTCCGGTTGCAACATGTATATTTCTTCTTCAAGATTGCCATTAAGAAATGCAGTCTTGACATCCATTTGCCAAATCTCATAATCATAATGAGCAGCAATGGATATGAGAATTCTGATAGACTTAAGCATGGCTATTGGCCAAAAAGTTTCATCATAATCAATACATTTCCATCTATCCCTCTCTTCCTCTTGTAAACCAATTTGCAACCAACAGGTTTAATGCCATTAGGCACCTTTACATGATCTCATACATGATTGGAATACATAGAATCCAATTCAGATTTCATAGCTTGAACCTAATGATGTGCATCTATATCATTTATTGCTTCATCATAAGTGTAAGGATTCGATTCAGCCTCTTTTGAGATAGTTTCATAAGTTTCTCCCAAATCTATAAATTTTATAGGAGGCCAAACAATTCTCCCATTACGACAAGGCACCTGAGTACTAGACATTTCATGAGTAGTATCTTGTGGTGTATCTAATACAGCCAAATCATCCCTAGTTGGTTGTTAAACTACAGGTTCATCTAATTCAGCCAATACAACTTTACTTCTAGGATTAAAATTATTCACATAATCATCTTCCAAAAATTTGGCATGGGTGCTAACAAACATTTTGTTATCCTTACGATTATAGAATAACTAACCCTTGGTTTCCTTTGAATACCCTAAAAACATGCGTACTTCTGTTTTAGCTTCCAACTTATCAGACTTCCCATTCAACACATGTGCTGGACATCCCCAAATGTGAAGATATCTCATACTAGGCTTGCGCCCACTCCACAATTCCTTGGGTGTGTTAGGAACAGATTTTGATGGAACTAAATTCAAAAGATGCATAACAGTTTTTAGTGCATATCCCCAAAAGGAAATTGGTAAAGTTGAATAACCCATCATGGACCTAACTATTTCCAAAAGAGTTTTATTCCTTCTTTCTGCTACACCATTTTGTTGGGGAGTTCTAAGTGTAGTCAATTGGGAGACAATCCCATTTTGAATTAGGAAATCCTTGAAATCCCCAAGAAGGTATTCGCCACCTCGATCAGATCGAATGGACTTTATGCATTTACCCAATTGATTTTCAACTTCAACCCTAAACTCTTTGAACTTTTCAAAGGCTTCGGACTTCCGTCTTATTAGGTACACATAACCATATCTTGAGTAATCATTCGTAAAAGTGATGAAATACTTATAACCTCGTTTTGCTTGGGTTGACATAGGACCACATACATCTGTATGAACTAATTCAAGCAACTTTTGGGATCTTCTACCTTTTACATTAAAAGGTCGTTTGGTCATCATACCTTCCAAACAAGATTCACAAACTGAAAATCCATCAAAGTCCATGGGCTGTAAAAGTCCATCTTTGATTAGTCTTGGAATCCTATTTGAATTAATATGACCAAAACGCAAGTGCCATAAATATGCATCACTAGTAGAAGGAAACTTTCTCTTTAATGATTTTACATGAGAGCTACTATCTAATTCAGAATTGTATAATTCATGCTTGTCAGGAGTTAAAATATAAAGATCATCCATAATATTCCCAGAACAGATAAACATTTTATCCTTCTTTATTACAACATTATCTTTCAGGATAACACAATATCCATGCTTACCTAAGTAAGTTGCAGAAATTAAATTCATACGAACATTAGGTACATACAAACAGTCTTCTAATATTAAAACTCTAGACTTAAAGCATAAATTAAACACTCCAACAGCTTCAACCGGAAGCTTGCTCCCATCAGCCAAAGTAAGAAATAGTTCTCCCTTATTCAACTTTCTGGTCTCCTGGAACCCCTGCAAAGAATTGCAGATATGATTAGTGATAGGCCAAAAACGTATTGACCCCTTATGATGGATTAATTAGCCAAGTTTATTAATTAATCAAATTAACATGCAAACGCGTGGTAGCACAAACAAATCACCAATAAACTAAAGTATGCAGTGGAAAATAAATGACACGGTGATTTGTTTACGAATGGGGAAAACTTATACGGCAAAAACCCCACCGGGTGATTTTAAAGTCACCACTCCCGAAATTCCACTATTATCAACATATTGACCCCTTGTAATGGATTAATTGATTAATTAGCCAAGTTTATTAATTAATCAAATTAACATGCAAATGCGTGGTAGCACAAACAAATCACCAATAAACTAAAGTATGCAGCGGAAAATAAATGACACGGTGATTTGTTTACGAATGGAGAAATCCTACACGGCAAAAACACCATCGAGTGATTTTAAGGTTACCACTCCCGAAATTCCACTATTATCACAACAAGCGGTTACAAGTAAAGGAATCCCAAGTACCTTACCAACCTACAATTGAACACTTACCTCAATACTCAATTGGACTTGTTCTGTAGTGACAATTTCTTCTTTTGATGCACGGCTCCCAAGTACGTGACTAACCAATTGGGTGAATCCCAGTACGCGACTTCAATCACCAACTAGAGAAGATTTGTTGGCTGCAAAGTTATTTAATTCATCCACACGATGAAGATCAAGAAGATGCTTGGTTACAAAATCCTATGGTGTAAAGACACAACAACTTCTTCACAAGAAAGATGAACTAGGGCAAGAACTTCATCTCAAGTTACAATTTGCATGAACAAGGAATTCTTAATGCTTGTGCAACTTGCCACACTTTTGACAGCCTTTAAAATAATCTTTTTATATGTCTAGGGTTAGGAGAAAAGAAGGCCCAAAGACACATCCACGGATTAGAATTAAAACAGAACTAGGAATCTGTTTTTCTTAAATCTCGACAGCTACAGGTGTTAAGGTCCTGTCGAGCAGCTGTCGAGCCTCGGGGCTGGAACAACTGCTTAAAGCTCGATAGATGCAGTTGTCGAGCTTTAATGAAAAGCACTTCTCAACTTGTTTCTTGGACAAACTTCATGGCTTTAAGACTTGATCTTGAAACCTTGTTTCTTGAAGCATTAACCTCATCCTAATTCTACCCAATTACAAGTAAAGTGCATTTTGACAAACGATTAGCCAATTACATAAATAATGAATGACTTATGTTCTAAACAAGTGAAACCCATATGTCCTAACAATTAGTACAACCTGAATCCACACACCAGGAATCCGTTGCATTCTGTACCAAACATATTTCAAGAAGAAATGATCTTTTCATACCTTTATTCTTGGTAGCTTTGAATGTTGGACAATTCCTCTTTCAATGTCCTTTCTCACCACAATGGAAACACTTTCCTTTGGTTTTATTTCCTTTGTTAGCAACTCTTAAGGCAATTTGTTTACCATCTTTCTTAGTGAGGTCCTTCTTCTTATCCTTGCCTTTCGACTTAGGTTGAGATGTAGAAGCTTCACCCACATTGGCTTCAACACTAGAAGTACCAAGGATGCCTTCCGCCGCCACTAACTCATTCATTAATTCAGACAAAGAATAAATCTTTTTGTTCATATTATAATTGAGTCTAAATTCCTTGAATGAATCCGGTAGTGACTGGAGTATCATATCTACTTGGGATTCTCCATCAATGTCGGCACCTAAAACTTCTAATATGTTCAGATTAGCAATCATCCTAAGACAATGCTCCCTCACTGAACTTCCTTCAGCTATTTTGGTATTATAAATTTGCCTCATAGCTTCTTTCCTTGCAGAACGACCTTGCTCACCAAACATCTCCTTCAAACTAAGCATTATGTCCGAAGCAAGTTCTACATCCTGCATTTGATGCTGTAGAACATTTGAAATAAATGCTAGGATATAGCACTTAGCCATCTCATTAGATTTCTGCCAACAATCATATCGCTGTTTTTCCTCAAGAGGAGCATCTAATGAAGGAAAGCTAGGACATGGTTGAGTAAGCACATATTTGTGCTCTTCAGCAGTAAGAAAAATGTCCAAATTTCTTTTCTAGTCAACATAGTTGGATCCAATCAGTTTGTTTTGGTTAAGAATAGCAACAAGTGGGCTAAATGATGCCATGATTTAGATCTGAAAATAATAAAGATGAATACAATAAGTAAATTGGACATTATCAATTTAGCATATAAACATATAATATGGAACTTTAATAAAACCATAAAATAATATATGCAATGACAACTCAATCCATGTCTATAATTCCTTGGTAGCAAGTTTATTATAAACACATTAATTGGTTGAGAACTATTCTCATTATTAGTGCTATCATGATAATTCTTATCAAACACTAACAATATACCATATTACCATTAGCCTCTAAGTAATAATGACATAGCTCTTTTGGGAGGTTAACATTACACTTAGTCTAATGTAGACCATTATCTAGAGTCATGTGTAGCCACATTTCATCTCCCTTTTATAGTGTTTAAACTTGTAGTACCATGAAACAAAACACCCTCCTTTGGGATCGCGAGGCATATACGCTAAGACAAGGTGTTTACCCACACTACTATGAACCGATAATGGAGGCCGTGAGATCTAACCTTGTATCTCTCTCTCATTAGATATTTTAAATTAAAGATTTTTAAGATCAAGAACCATAATAATGCTAGACACTTTGAAAACATAAACCTAATTTCATTAGGAATAAATTTCATAATCATAGCATTAATATATATATATATATATATAAATATATATAACGTAATATAAACCCATATTACATTTAAAAAATCCATATTATATTAATATAATATACTATACGGATTATCACATGTAATATGTAAATATTACATTATATATAACATATATATTGCATGAACACATTATAACCATACAGATTGTTAGAATCCTATGTATAAAACATGCAAGATGGCCAAGCCATTTATGATGCGAACCTCAATCGACACGCTTTGAGACCCAACAAAAATATTGGAATATTTAACCCAGGAAAGCTAAAAATTAGATTTATGATAGAAACCCTGACCCAACGTTTATAATCGAAATGCGAACCAAAGGTATGAGTTGACCTTGACTCAATGATTATAAAAAATCACGAATCAAAGGTATAAAGTTTGAATGCCACAAGGAAGAATCCTTGATAAGTTCACAGTTCTTGAAGAACCAAAAGAGAGCAAAGCCTCACCTTTTCTGAATTTTATTCAATAATTTTCTTCCCAAAAACGTTTACAGACTTCAGGGCCTATTTAAGGGCTCCATAAAACTTGACAGACAAGAAAATATATTCTAAAATAACTCCTAATTGATACCTTACCATATCAGGAATCAAGTTTGACCTAAAAAGCATTAAATGCACCTAAAAACAAGGAAAATACCTAAAAAACGTACTAAATAATAAAACCCTAAATAAAAGTTGATTTGGTCTGAAATTAGCAGATCCAAAATAGGAAAAAAATCTGCCTTAACTGATATAGAGCTGGAAAGTCAATCAGCCATTAATTCATGCCATAAATCACTCCCAATTAAGCCAGATCAGCCCTAAGTAGCTTGAATTAAATTTATTACACTTTCGTCTTCCTTTGGGCTAAGCTTGGAATGTCCTGCGTTAGAATCAGCCCAAATCTCTTGAATCAGCCCATTAAGTGCTTCTTGGATCTTCTTGGATCTTGCTCTTGTAATAGGCCCAACTGGAACAATTTGATGATATCCACTTTTCAAATCAATTTTTGTGAAAACACATGATCCATGCAATTCATCCAACATATCATCTAGCCTAGGAATGGGATGTCTATACTTTACCGTAATGTTGTTGATAGCCCTGCAATCAACACACATTCTCCAAGTTCCATCCTTCTTAGGCACAAGCAGCACTGGCACCGCGCATGGACTCATACTCTCTCTCACATGTCCCTTGGTCAGCAACTCCTCAACTTGCCTTTGAAGTTCCTTTGTCTCCTCCGGATTACTCCTATAGGCTGGTCGGTTAGGAATTGTTGCACCTAGCACAAAATCGATTTGATGCTCTATTCCTCTAATAGGTGGCAATCCACTATGAACATCATTAGGAAACACGTCCTCATATTCCTGCAACAAAGAGACAACAACACTAGGCAAAGATTCGTCAAGTTCGTTAGTATTAAAACACACCTCTTTGTACAAGAGTACAAATATAGGCTGTTTTGTATAAAAAGCACTCTTGACATCACTCGCCTTAGCATAAAAACTCCCTTGTTTTTTTGTTTTTCTCTCATTTTTTTCACCCTCAACAGTCTTTTCACTCTTTTTTATGGTTTCACTTTTTTTTTTTTTTTTTTTTTTCTGTTCACACTCTTTTACTCTTTCACTCTCTTTCTCATCCTCTATTTTTGCATTCTCAATCTCACTATTTTTCAAGCCATTTTCTCTTTTCAGTTTCACTTGATCTTCATACACTTGTCTCGGAGTCAACGGTAAAAGAGTAATGGTTTTATTATCTTTAACAAAAGAATACCTATTCTTGAACCCATCATGATTGACTCTCCTGTCAAACTGCCATGGCCTGCCCAATAAAATGTGACCTGCTTGCATTGGAACAACATCACAAAGTACTTCATCCTTGTACCTCCCAATTGAAAAAGAAACCAGTACTTGCTTATTTACCTTAACTTCTCCACAATCATTCAACCACTGCAACTTATATGGTCTAGGGTGTTTCAAGGTTGGTAAATTCAATTTTTCGACTAAAGTAGTGCTAGCCACATTAGTACAGCTCCCCCCATCTATAATCATACTACATACCTTGTTGTTGACGTGGCATCTAGTGTGAAAAATGTTCTCCCTTTATTGTTCCATGTCATCCTCTTTGACTAGGGCACTTAAAGCACGCCTTGCAACAAGCGACTCACCCTCCACTGGATACTCCACTTCATCATCACAAGCATCCTCAAGTGATGGAATCTGGTCATCATCTTCCTCGCTTTCAGTTTCCACCTCTCCATCAATACGTGCGATCATGGTCTTCTTATTTGGGCATTGTGAAGCAATATGACTTACTCCCAAACAACGAAAACACTTAATATCACGATTACGAGTCTGGGATTCATTTTTACCTTTGTTGACACTGGGAGCTTCATCTCTCCTTTTTTGTGGTTCGGATTTGGACTTGAAAACAGCCCCTTCGTCTTTCCTCCCATTTGACCTCCATGAAGTAGAGGAGCCCGGATTTTGAAATGACCGAGTTCCTTTCCTTTTAAGCTGTCGTTCCACCTTTATTGCCATGTGCACCATGTCCTCCAACTCCACGTAGTGCTGCAACTCCACCACGTTGGCAATGTCACGATTCAGCCCATTCAAAAACCTTGCCATGGTAGCTTCTCTATCCTCCTCTACATTTGCCCGAATCATGGCAATCTCCATCTCCTTATGGTAGTCATCCACGCTCCTATAGCCTTGAGTAAGACTCTGTAATTTCTGATACAAGTCCCTATAGTAGTGACTAGGAACAAACCGCCTCCTCATGATTGCCTTCATTTCCTCCCAACTCTCAATAGGTCTCTCATGGTTTCTCCTTCGTTCATCACAAGTTGATCCCACCATATAATAGCATAGTCGCAAACTCAATGGCAGCGAGTTTTACCTTTTTCTCCTCGGAGTAGTTGTGGCACTCAAAGATTAACTCCACCTTCTTCTCCCACTCCAAGTATGCTTCTGGATCATTTTTCCCTTGGAATGTGGGTATCTTCATTTTTATGTTTCCTAGGTTCCTGTCAGTCCCATCTTGCCATCTTGGATGTCTTCGGAAACCTCTACCACGCCTTTCTCTCCTTGGCACAAACCTGCCCTCATTGTTCAATGAAGATTGATCTTCTTCATCTTCAAACTCATCCTCGTGGTAGTCATCAGAATCATTCATGCGAGAACGCCTTTCTTGCCTTCTAGCATTAGGGCCTCTTTGGGGACGCTCCTCACGCAAAGTAGCAATAACAGTGTCTTGCCTATCCGTCCGATCCCGAATCTCATTAAACACCACGTTCATGCGCTCAAATTGTTGTTGCATAGCCTGTAAAATGATGGACGACTCCTCCCCTCCTTCCCTATTCGATGTTTCACACCTGAAAGACATACTTTTGAAACAACAAAGAATTGTTAGAAATAATTCCTCACAACACTCCCTCACGTGTTTGCACTCAAATTATGTCACTCCCACTTGTGTTTCACTCTTAAATTGGCTTTTTCCCGATATTAGTCTCACACTCTCTTGCCTTTTTCCACTCGTAGCTTCGCCTTTTCAGTTCTGCAATGAACTAATAAACTTGATCAAGAAATTCAACTTGTAGTGTTAAAACAAATACCATTGGCAAGAAAATATGACAGAAATACCAAATCAAAAGAAAACAATATACTGGTCTGAGAATTTTTTTTTTTCTGCTATTTCCTTTCAGATGTCTTTTTTTTTTTTTTTTTTTTTTTGGGAACTAGGTGCACGATTTTAACCTAGTGCACTTCAACAAAAACAAAAAAAATAAGAACGATGAATGAATAACACAAAAGAAACAGGATAGGATGATAACAGGAAACAAAAGATAAAGGGATAGAAAACTGATTTTAGAACCTGTGCTCTGATACCAAATGATGCGAACATCAATCGACACGCTTTGAGACCCAACAAAAATATTGGAATATTTAACCCAGGAAAGCTAAAAATCAGATTTATGATAGAAACCCTGACCCAACGTTTATAATCGAAACGTGAACCAAAGGTATGAGTTGACCTTGACCCAATGATTATAAAGAATCACGAACCAAAGGTATAAAGTTTGAACGCCACAAGGAAGAATCCTTGATAAGTTCACAGTTCTTGAAGAACCAAAAGAGAGCAAAGCCTCACATTTTCTGAATTTTATTCAATAATTTTCTTCCCAAAAACGTTTACAGACTTCAGGGCCTATTTAAGGGCTCCATAAAACTTGACAGACAAGAAAATATATTCTAAAATAACTCCTAATTGATACCTTACCATATCAGGAATCAAGTTTGACCTAAAAAGCATTAAATGCACCTAAAAACAAGGAAAATACCTAAAAAACGTACTAAATAATAAAACCCTAAATAAAAGTTGATTTGGTCTGAAATTAGCAGATCCAAAATAGGAAAAAATCTGCCTTAACTGATATAGAGCTGGAAAGTCAATCAACCATTAATTCATGCCATAAATCACTCCCAATCAAGCTAGATTTAGGGTTTTATTATTTAGTACGTTTTTAGGTATTTTCCTTGTTTTTAGGTGAATTTAATGCTTTTTAGGTCAAACTTGATTCCTGATGTGGTAAGGTATCAATTAGGGGTTATTTTAGAATATATTTTCTTGTCTGTCAAGTTTTGTGGAGTCCTTAAATAGGCCCTGAAGTCTGTAAATGTTTTATATAATATTATTGAATAAAAATCAGAAAAGGTGAGGCTTTGCTCTTCTTTTGGTTCTTCAAGAACTGTGAACTTATCAGGGATTCTTCCTTGTGGCGTTCAAACTTTATACCTTTGGTTCGTGATTCTTTATAATCATTGGGTCAATGTCAACTTATACCTTTGGTTCGCGTTTCGATTATAAACGTTGGGTCAGGGTTTCTATCCAAAATCTGAATTTTAGCTTTCTTGGGCAAGTATTCCAATATTTTTGTTGGGTCTCAAAGCGTGTCGATTGAGGTTCGCATCATTTGGTATTAAATATTCCAATATTTTTGTTGGGTCTCAAAGCGTGTCGATTGAGGTTCGCATCATTTGGTATCAGAGCACAGGTTCTAAAATCAGTTTTCTATCCCTTTATCTTTTGTTTCCTGTTATCATCCTATCCTGGTTCTTTTGTGTTCTTCATTCATCGTTCTTTTTGTTTTTTTTGTTTTTTTTTGAAGTGCACTAGGTTAAAGTCGAGCACCTAGTTCCCCAAAAAAAAAAAAAAATTTGTTTGTAGTTTCAATTCTCTCAAACCAGAATATCGTTTTCTTTTGTCCTCTTCCTTTGATTTAGTGTTTCTGTTATATTTTCTTGCCGTTGGTATTTGTTTTTACACTACAAGTTGAATTTCTTGATCAAGTTTATTAGTTTAATGAAGAATTGAAAAGGCGAAGTTGCGAGTGGAAAAAGGCAAGAGAGTGTGAGACTGTTATCGGGAAAAAGCCAATTTAAGAGTGAAACACGAGTGGGAGTGACATAATTTGAGTGCAAACACGTGAGGGAGTGTTGTGAGGAATTATTTCTAACAATTCTCTATTGTTTCAAAAGTATGTCTTTCAGGTGTGAAACATCAAATAGGGAAGGAGGGGAGCAGTCGTCCATCATTTTACAGGCTATGCAACAACAATTTGAACGCATGAACGTGGTGTTTAATGAGATTCGGGATCGGAGGGATAGGCAAGACACTGTTATTGCTACTTTGAGTGAGGAGCGTCCCCAAAGAGGCCCTAATGCTAGAAGGCAAGAAAGGTGTTCTCGCCTGAATGATTCTGATGACTACCACGAGGATGAGTTTGAAGATGAAGAAGATCAATCTTCATTGAACAATGAGGGCAGCTTTGTGCCAAGGATAGAAAGACGTGGTAGAGGTTTCCGAAGAGATCCAAGATGGCAAGATGGGATTGACAGGAACCTAGGAAACATAAAAATGAAGATACCAACATTCCAAGGGAAAAATGATCCAGAAGCATACTTGGAGTGGGAGAAGAAGGTGGAGTTAATCTTTGAGTGCCACAACTACTTCGAGGAGAAAAAGGTAAAACTCGCTGTCATTGAGTTTACTGACTATGCTATTATATGGTGGGATCAACTTGTGATGAACAGAAGGAGAAACCATGAGAGACCTATTGAGAGTTGGGAGGAAATGAAGGCAATCATGAGGAGGCGGTTTGTTCCTAGTCACTACTATAGGGACTTGTATCAGAAATTACAGAGTCTTACTCAAGGCTATAGGAGCATGGATGACTACCACAAGGAGATGGAGATTGCCATGATTCGGGCAAATGTAGAGGAGGATAGAGAAGCTACCATGGCAAGGTTTTTGAATGGGCTGAATCGTGACATTGCCAACGTGGTGGAGTTGCAGCACTACGTGGAGTTGGAGGACATGGTGCACATGGTAATAAAAGTGGAACGACAGCTTAAAAGGAAAGGAACTCGGTCATTTCAAAATCCGGGCTCCTCTACTTCATGGAGGTCAAATGGGAGGAAAGACGAAAGGGTTGTTTTCAAGTCGAAATCCGAACCACAAAAAAGGAGTGATGAAGCTCCCAGTGTCAACAAAGGTAAAAATGAATCCCAGACTCGTAATCGTGATATTAAGTGTTTTCGTTGTTTTGGAGTAGGTCATATTGCTTCACTGTGCTACATTTAATGTTTCTGATCTTTCTCCTTTTGATGTAGGTGACGATTCGAGGACGAATCCATTTGAAGAAAGGGGGAATGATGAGAATCAACAAGCATTCAAGGATCCATTGCGTGTTCCAGTTGGGCCTATTACAAGAGCAAGATCCAAGAAGATCCAAGAAGCACTTTGATGCGAACCTCAATCGACACGCTTTGAGACCCAACAAAAATATTGGAATATTTAACCCAGAAAAGCTAAAAATGAGATTTATGATAGAAACCCTGACCCAACGTTTATAATTGAAACGCGAACCAAAGGTATAAGTTGACCTTGACCCAATGATTATAAAGAATCATGAACCAAAGGTATAAAGTTTGAACGCCACAAGGAAGAATCCTTGATAAGTTCACAGTTCTTGAAGAACCAAAAGAGAGCAAAGCCTCACCTTTTCTGAATTTTATTCAATAATTTTCTTAAAAACGTTTACAGACTTCAGAGCCTATTTAAGGACTCCACAAAACTTGACAGACAAGAAAATATATTCTAAAATAACTCCTAATTGATACCTTACCATATCAGGAATCAAGTTTGACCTAAAATGCATTAAATGCACCTAAAAACAAGGAAAATACCTAAAAAACGTACTAAATAATAAAACCCTAAATAAAAGTTGATTTGGTCTGAAATTAGCAGATCCAAAATAGGAAAAAATCTGCCTTAACTGATACAGAGCTGGAAAGTCAATCAGTCATTAATTCATGCCATAAATCGCTCCCAATTAAGCTAGATCAGCCCTAAATAGCTTGAATTAAATTTATTACGCTTTCATCTTCCTTTGGTCCAAGTTTGGAATGCCCTGCGTTAGAATCAACCCAAATCTCTTGAATCAGCCCATTAAGTGCTTCTTGGATTTTCTTGGATCTTGCTCTTGTAATAGGCCCAACTGGAACACGCAATGGATCCTTGAATGCTTGTTGATTCTCATCAGAAGTCCCAGAATTGGGGTTGTATTATGATTCAAAACCAAGTTCATCAACCCCACATACTAAAAAGGAAGATGACATAGATGCTAGGTTGGCTGCTCTAGACCAAAAGCTGATGGTCCGTAGTCTCAGAATCATGACACTTAGAATGCCGAAAGTAGTAATGAGAGGGAAAAAGGAGGCAAGCCAGAGCATCTCCCTTAACCAGCTAACTTGGGCAATAGAGGCAAGCATGACTTGTTTGATGAATGGATGGATAACATAGAACGCCTGGATGCTTTTATGACCGACAAACCTACAGACATGGAGATTGAAGAAGAAGCTACAGATTACATGGATATATATCCCACAGTGCTGATGCTGAGGGAAGAAGGAGGTTACTAGGAGCCACCTGCCATTGTGGAAGCCACGATCAAGTTGAAGAACTGGACATGGGAAGGAGCCGCCCACCCCATGGAGGACTCCGTGAGGAAGATCAAGACCGTCAAGTCAATCACCTTTGCTAAGAAGATCAAGACCACAGAGCCAGTCACTTTTGCCAAGAACATTGTTTCTGTCCCTATTAAGTCTATTTCTGCTAGTATTTCTATTCCTGTTAAGTCTGTTTGTGATATTTTTTGGTTGAGTCTATTGAGTCTACTGAGAACTTTTTTCATTTTAATATGATTTTTGATTCTGCTTATTTGCTGGCTTTGAATTTTTTTATTTTTGAAATTGGTAAAGAAACTCTTAATAATAAGGAATTAAAACATTGATTCCTAGAACCTATAAAAGAAGAAACCCAACCCATTAACCTAGGAACTGAGGATAAGCCCAAAATAATCCAAGTGGGCAATATCCTAACCACTTTAGAGAAAGATGCATTAGTGGCACTACTAACAAAGTTTAAGGAAGTATTTGCTTTGTCATATGAAGACATGCTTAGGATTGATACAGATACGATACAACACTGCATTCCAATAGATCCAACCATGAAGCCAGTCAAGTAGAAGTTGAGGAGAATGAAGCCAGGGTGGATTCTCAATATCAAGGAAGAAGTGGAGAAACAGTACAATGCTGGATTCCTAAGAGTGGTCAACTATCCGGAGTGGTTAGCTAATGTGGTTCCGGTACCAAAGAAAGATGGGAAGGTTAGGATGTGTGTAGATTTTCGAGATCTGAACAAGGCCAGCCCGAAAGATGATTTCCCTTTGCCTTACATTGACGTCCTAGTTAACAACACAGTAGGTCATGCTCTGTTATAGTTTATTGATGGATTTTCAATATACAACCAAATCAAAATGGCTCTAGAAGATATGAAGAAAACCTCTTTTATTACTCCATGGGGGACATATTGTTATAAGATCATGTCATTTGGCCTTAAAAATGCTGGTGCTACTTACCAACGTGTAGCCACCACTTTGTTGCATGATTTAATCCTCAAAGAAGTAGAAGTTTATGTTGATGACATGATAGTGAAGTCCAAAGACTGTGAAGGGCACATACCAGCTTTGAGGAAGTTCTTTGAAAGGATTCGGTTCTACAAATTACGATTGAACCCCAGGAAATGCACTTTGGTTTATGGTAAGCCAAAGAGGATTAGAAGTTAATCCTGACAAAATCAAGGCAATTGTAAAAATGAAACCTGCAAGAACTGAAAATGAGGTCCGAGGATTTCTAGGGAAGATACAGTACATCAGTAGGTTCGTAACCCAGCTCCCCATGACATGTGAACCACACTACTTAAGAATGAAGTTCCTACAGTGTGGAATGAACAATGCTAAAAAGCCTTTGAGAAGATCAAGAGTTATCTGATGAAACCGCCAATACTTGTCCCACCAGTACCCGAAAAGCCATTATTGTTGTATCTCACCGCTACAGATACAACAATGGGGGCCCTACTTGCTCAATACCTAAAGGAAACTAGAAAGGAGAATGCGATTTACTACATCAACAAGAAGATATTGCCTTATGAAGAAAAGTACTCACCGTTAGAGAAGACATGTATAGCACTTGTTTGGGCAACTTGCAAACTAAGACATTATATGCTTGCTTACAAGATTCTGTTGATTGTAAGGATGGATCATTTGAAGTACTTAATGGAAAACCCGTGCAGGATGGGAAGACTGCTAAATGGGTCTTGCTTTTGTTAGAATTTGATATTAAGTATGTGACTCAGAAAACTATGAAAGGGAGAGCAATTGCTGATCATTTAGCCCATTGTTCACCAGAAGAAGTTGAAGAAATCCAAGGGGACTTTCCGGATGAAGATATCATGGGGATTGAGGTAGAATCATGGAAGATGTATTTTGATGAAGCAACAAATCAAAACAGAAGTGGAATTGGAGTTCTTTTAATTTCACGAAAAGGGACACACGTTCCATTTTCCAGCAGACTTAACTTTCCTGCCACTAACAATGCCATAGAATATGAAGCTTGCATTATAGGTCTACAAGCAGCTTTAGGCCTAGGAGTGAAGGAGTTGGAGGTATACGAAGACTCAGCTCTAATAATCTCTCAGATTCAAAATAAATGGAAGATTAAAGAGGAAAGGATTATGCCTTATTATCATGAATTTCTTCAGCAAGATCCAATACCAATATGTGCCAAGGATGCATAATCAAATTGCAGATGCTCTAGCAACTATGGCATCTATGATGGATAGGCTGAAAGAAGATGAAGCCAGACCGATAGTGTTGGAACAGAAAGAGGAACTAACCTACTGCATGACAATAGAAGAAGATGAGGGAAAGAATGGGGAAGGTGAATGGTATTGAAACATCCTACAGTACCTCAAGGATGGGACATACCCATCATCTGAAGACAAGAATGACCAATTGACCATCCGAAGGTTGTCCACTAATTATATTATTTGTGGAAAAAGACTTTACAAAAAATCATATGATGGAATTCATCTCCTTTGTGTAACCACTAAGGTGGCATAGCAGATAATTAAGGAGGTTCATGAATCAAGTTATGGGCCACATGTGAATGCACACATGTTATCACGGAAGATAATGAGACAAGGCTACTACTAGACTACTATGGAAGCCGACTGTGCGGCTCATGTTCGAAAATTTCATCAATGCCAAGTCCATGGAGATCTGAAACATATGCCACCTATGCCATTACATTGACATCACCCTGACCCTTCTCTACATGGGGGATAGACATTATTGGGAAGATACATCCGACTACATCCAATGGCCATGAATTCATACTTGTAGTCATTGATTATTTTACTAAAATAGGTACAAGCTTCCCCATACAAAGTCCTGAATTCAAAGAAAGTTGCTCAATTTATTCAAACCAACATCATTTGTAGATATGGGGTACCACATGAGATCATATTTGACAATGGGTTACATTTTAAAGGAGCAATAGAGAAGCTATGATGAGAATCAACAAGCATTCAAGGATCCATTGCATGTTCCAGTTGGGCCTATTACAAGAGCAAGATCCAAGAAGATCAAAGAAGCACCTAATGGGCTGATTCAAGAGATTGGGGCTGATTCTAACGCAAGACATTCCAAGCTTGGCCCAAAGGAAGCTGAAAACGTAATAAATTTAATTCAAGTTATTTAGGGCTGATCTGGCTTAATTGCGAGTGATTTATGGCATGAATTAATGGCTGATTGACTTTCCAGCTCTGTATCAGTTAAGGCAGATTTTTTTCCTATTGTGGATCTGCTAATTTCAGATCAAATCAACTTTTATTTAGGGTTTTATTATTTAGCACGTTTTTTAGGTATTTTCCTTGTTTTTAGGTGCATTTAATGCTTTTTAGGTCAAACTTGATTCCTGATATGGTAAGGTATCAATTATGAGTTATTTTAGAATATATTTTCTTGTCTGTCAAGTTTTGTGGAGTCCTTAAATAGACCCTGAAGTCTGTAAACGTTTTTTAAGAAAATTATTGAATAGAAATCAGAAAAGGTGAGGCTTTGCTCTCTTTTGGTTCTTCAAAAACTGTGAACTTATCAAGGATCCTTCCTTGTGGCGTTCAAACTTTATACCTTTGGTTCGTGATTCTTTATAATCATTGGGTCAAGGTCAACATATACCTTTGGTTCGCGTTTCGATTATAAACGTTGGGTCAGGGTTTCTATCATAAATCTAATTTTTAGCTTTCCTGGGTTAAATATTCCAATATTTTTGTTGGGTCTCAAAGCGTGTCGATTGAGGTTCGCATCATTTGGTATCAGAGCACAGGTTCTAAAATCAGTTTTCTATCACTTTATCTTTTGTTTCCTGTTATCATCCTATCCTGTTTCTTTTGTGTTCTTCATTCATCGTTCTTATTTTTTTGTTTTTGTTGAAGTGCACTAGGCTAAAATCGTGCACACAGTTCCCCCCCAAAAAAAAAACAAAAAAAACAAAAAAAAAAAACGTGAAAAAAAAGACATCTGAAAGGAAATAGCAAAAAAAAAAAAAAAAAAAAAAAATTTGTAGTTTCAGTTCTCTCAGACCAAAATATTGTTTTCTTTTTGTCTTCTTCCTTTGATTTGGTATTTCTGTCATATTTTCTTGCCATTGGTATTTGTTTTAACACTACAAGTTGAATTTCTTGATCAAGTTTATTAGTTCATTGCAGAACTAAAAAGGCGAAGCTACGAGTGGAAAAAGGCAAGAGAGTGTGAGACTAATATCGGGAAAAAGCCAATTTAAGAGTGAAACATGAGTGGGAGTGACATAATTTGAGTGCGAACACGTGAGGGAGTGTTGTGAGGAATTATTTCTAACAATTCTCTGTTGTTTCAAAAGTATGTCTTTCAGGTGTGAAACATTAAATAGGGAAGGAGGGGAGGAGTCGTCCATCATTTTGCAGGCTATGCAACAACAATTTGAACGCATGAACGTTTAATGAGATTCGGGATCGGATAGATAGACAAGACACTTTTATTGCTACTTTGCGTGAGGAGAGTCGTCAAAGAGGCCCTAATGCAAGAAGGCAAGAAAGGCGTTCTCACATGAATGATTCTGATGACTACCACGAGGATGAGTTTGAAGATGAAGGAGATCAAGCTTCACTGAACAATGAAGGCAGGTTTGTGCCAAGGAGAGAAAGGCGTGGTAGAGGTTTCCGAAGAGATCCAAGATGGCAAGATGGGACTGACAGGAACCTAGGAAACATAAAAATGAAGATACCCACATTCCAAGGGAAAAATGATCCAGAAGCATACTTAGAGTGGGAGAAGAAGGTGGAGTTAATCTTTGAGTGCCACAACTACTCCGAGGAGAAAAAGGTAAAACTCGCTGTCATTGAGTTTACTGACTATGCTATTATATGGTGGGATCAACTTGTGATGAACAGAAGGAGAAACCATGAGAGACCTATTGAGAGTTGGGAGGAAATGAAGGCCATCATGAGGAGGCGGTTTGTTCCTAGTCACTACTATAGGGACTTGTATCAGAAATTACAGAGTCTTACTCAAGGCTATAAGAGCGTGGATGACTACCACAAGTGATGAGAATCAACAAGCATTCAGGGATCCATTGCATGTTCCAGTTGGGCCTATTACAAGAGCAAGATCCAAGAAGATCCAAGAAGCACTTAATGGACTGATTCAAGAGATTTGGGCTGATTCTAACGCAGGACATTCCAAGCTTGGCCCAAAGGAAGACGAAAGTGTAATAAATTTAATTCAAGCTACTTAGGGCTGATCTGGCTTAATTGGGAGTGATTTATGACATGAATTAATGGCTGATTGACTTTCCAACTCTATATCAGTTATGGCAGATTTTTTCCTATTTTGGCTCTGCTAATTTCCGACCAAATCAACTTTTATTTAGGGTTTTATTATTTAGTACGTTTTTTAGGTATTTTCCTTATTTTTAGGTGCATTTAATGCTTTTTAGGTCAAACTTGATTCCTGATATGGTAAGGTATCAATTAGGAGTTATTTTAGATTATATTTTCTACTCTGTCAAGTTTTATGGAGCCCTTAAATAGGCCCTGAAGTCTGTAAACGTTTTTGAAGAAAATTATTGAATAAAATTTAGAAAAGGTGAGGCTTTGCTCTCTTTTGGTTCTTCAAGAACTGTGAACTTATCAAGGATTCTTTCTTGTGGTGTTCAAACTTTATACCTTTGGTTCGTGATTCTTTATAATCATTGGGTCAAGGTCAACTTATACCTTTTGGTTCGCGTTTCAATTATAAACGTTGGGTCAGGGTTTCTATCATAAATCTGATTTTTAGCTTTCTTAGGTTAAATATTCCAATATTTTTGTTGGGTCTCAAAGCGTGTCGACTGAGGTTCGCATCATTTGGTATCAGAGCACGGGTTCTAAAATCAGTTTTCTATCATTTTATCTTTTATTTCCTGTTATCATCCAAAAAAAAAAAAGTGAAAAAAAAAAGAAAAAAACTTGAAAAAAAAAGAGATGGTAATTATTGAGAACATTGTGGAGGATTCAATTGAGGTTAAATATGAGGATGAGTCCACAACTCACAATCCTCTAGTCTCAGTTGATTTGATGAAGATGACTATACAATATGTTGATTTTGTTGGAGTAGAAAATTTTAATTTTATTATCAACCCTTTGTTAATTGATGTTGCAAATAAATTGAAAGTAGATGAGAATAAATTTTCTGCTACACGTTATGAAGGATTGAAGTTTCACAACCGCATCAAGTCATTAAAGCATTCAAAGTATTTGTTTATTTGGAGCCCTTATACTTATACCTTTGGTTCGCGTTTCGATTATAAACGTTGGGTCAGGGTTTCTATCAAAAATCTGAATTTTAGCTTTCTTGAGCAAGTATTCTAATATTTTTGTTGGGTCTCAAAGCGTGTCGATTGAGGTTCGCATCATTTGGTATTAAATATTCCAATATTTTTGTTGGGTCTCAAAGCGTGTCGATTGAGGTTCGCATCAACAAGGAGATGGAGATTGCCATGATTCGGGCAAATGTAGAGGAGGATAGAGAAGCTACCATGGCAAGGTTTCTGAATGGGCTGAATCGGGACACTGCCAACGTGGTGGAGTTGCAGCACTACGTGGAGTTGGAGGACATGATTCACATGGCAATAAAGGTGGAACGACAACTTAAAAGGAAAGGAACTCGGTCATTTCAAAATCCGGGCTCCTCTACTTCATGGAGGTCAAATGGGAGGAAAGACGAAGGGGCTATTTTCAAGTCCAAATCCGAACCACAAAAAATGAGAGATGAAGC